>NW_027332569.1:0-95403 GCF_002575655.3 Aegilops tauschii subsp. strangulata
ATGCACCATTCAAAGCCACATCATCATTTTTCAATCCTTTCTGACTTCATTTGTTATTTTTCATGCATTTACTAATTATTTTGAGCTATAAGACCCTAAGATTGAAAAAGCATTTCAAATGAACTCTTAAAAGTTTGAAAGTTGGCATGGTATCATCATTTCATCCACATAGCATGTGCAAGAAAGTTGAGAGGGTTACGGCAAAAACTGGATCCACTTCGTGTTACAAAATGGACAATCTCTTTCAAGTATGAGGATTTCATACGGAAACTCGTCTGTTACAAAGGATTTCATTTTTTAAAACTTATTTGAACTCCTGACTTTTTGTGTGTGCAAAATGCACCATTCAAAGCCACATCATCATTTTTCAATCCTTTCTGACTTCATTTGTTATTTTTCATGCATTTACTAATTATTTTGAGCTATAATACCCTAAAATTGAAAAGCATTTCAAATGAACTCTAGAAAGGTTGAAAGTTGGCATGGTATCATCATTCCATCCACATAGCATGTGCAAGAAAGTTGAGAGGGTTACGGCAAAAACTGGATGCACTTCGTGTACAAAACGGACAATCTCTTTCAAAGTATCAGGATTTCATACGGAAACTCGTCTGTTACCACGGGATTTCATTTTTTTTAAACTTATTTGAACTCCTGACTTTTTGTGTGTTCAAAATGCACCATTCAAAGCCACATCATCATTTTTCAATCCTTTCTGACTTCATTTGTTATTTTTTCATGCATTTACTAATTATTTTGAGCTATAAGACCCTAAAATTGAAAAGCATTTCAAATGAACTCTGAAAAGGTTGAAAGTTGGCATGGTATCATCATTTCATCCACATAGCATGTGCAAGAAAGTTGAGAGGGTTACGGCATAAACTGGATGCACTTCGTGTACAAAACGGACAATCTCTTCCAAAGTATCACGATTTCATACGGAAACTCGTCTGGTACAAAGGGATTTTCATTTTTAAAAACTTATTTGAAGTCCTGACTTTTTGTGTGTGCAAAATGCACCATTCAAAGCCACATCATCATTTATCAATCCTTTCTGACTTCATTTGTTATTTTTCATGCATTTACTTATTATTTTGAGCTATAAGACCCTAAAATTGAAAAGCATTTCAAATTAACTCTGGAAAGGTTGAAAGTTGGCATGGTATCATCATTGCATCCACATAGCATGTGCAAGAAAGTTGAGAGGGTTACGGCAAAAACTGGATGCACTTCGTGTACAAAACGGACAATCTCTTTCAAAGTATCTGGATTTCATACGGAAACTCATCTGTTACAAAGGGATTTCATTTTTTTAAACTTATTTGAACTCTTGACTTTTTGTGTGTTCAAAATGCACCATTCAAAGCCACATCATCATTTTTCAATCCTTTCTGACTTCATTTGTTATTTTTCATGCATTTACTTATTATTTTGAGCTATAAGACCCTAAAATTGAAAAGCATTTCAAATTAACTCTGGAAAGGTTGAAAGTTGGCATGGTATCATCATTCCATCCACATAGCATGTGCAAGAAAGTTGAGAGGGTTACGGCAAAAACTGGATGCACTTCGTGTACAAAACGGACAATCTCTTTCAAAGTATCTGGATTTCATACGGAAACTCGTCTGTTACAAAGGGATTTCATTTTTTAAAACTTATTTGAACTCTTGACTTTTTGTGTGTTCAAAATGCACCATTCCAAGCCACATCATCATTTTTCAATCCTTTCTGACTTCATTTGTTATTTTTCATGCATTTACTAATTATTTTGAGCTATAAGACCCTAAAATTGAAAAGCATTTCAAATGAACTCCGAAAAGGTTGAAAGTTGGCATGGTATCATTATTTCATCCACATAGCATGTGGAAGAAAGTTGAGAGGGTTACGGCAAAAACTGGATGCACTTCGTGTACAAAACGGACAATCTCTTTCAAAGTAATCAGGATTTCATACGGAAACTCGTGTGTTACAAAGGGATTTCATTTTTTTAAACTTATTTGAATCCTGACTTTTTGTGTGTTCAAAATGCACCATTCAAAGCCACATCATCATTTTTCAATCCTTTCTGACTTCACTTGTTATTTTTCATGCACTTACTAATTATTTTGAGCTATAAGACCCTAAAATTGAAAAGCATTTCAAATGAACTCTGAAAAGTTTTGAAAGTTGGCATGGTATCATCATTTCATCCACATAGCATGTGCAAGAAAGTTGAGAGGGTTACGGCAAAAACTGGATCCACTTCGTGTACAAATGGACAATCTCTTTCAAAGTATGAGGATTTCATACGGAAAACTCGTCTGTTACAAAGGGATTTCATTTTTTAAAACTTATTTGAACTCCTGACTTTTTGTGTGTGCAAAATGCACCATTCAAAGCCACATCATCATTTTTCAATCCTTTCTGACTTCATTTGTTATTTTTCATGCATTTACTAATTATTTTGAGCTATAAGACCCTAAAATTGAAAAGCATTTCAAATGAACTCTAGAAAGGGTTGAAAGTTGGCATGGTATCATCATTCCATCCACATAGCATGTGCAAGAAAGTTGAGAGGGTTACGGCAAAAACTGGATGCACTTCGTGTACAAAACGACAATCTCTTTCAAAGTATCAGGATTTCATACGGAAACTCGTCTGTTACAACGGGATTTCATTTTTTTTAAACTTATTTGAACTCCTGACTTTCTGTGTGTTCAAAATGCACCATTCAAAGCCACATCATCATTTTTCAATCCTTTCTGACTTCATTTGTTATTTTTCATGCATTTACTAATTATTTTGAGCTATAAGACCCTAAAATTGAAAAGCATTTCAAATGAACTCTGAAAAGGTTGAAAGTTGGCATGGTATCATCATTTCATCCACATAGCATGTGCAAGAAAGTTGAGAGGGTTACGGCATAAACTGGATGCACTTCGTGTACAAAACGGGACAATCTCTTCCAAAGTTTCACAATTTCATACGGAAACTCGTCTGGTACAAAGGGATTTCATTTTTAAAAACTTATTTGAACTCCTGACTTTTTGTGTGTGCAAAATGCACCATTCAAAGCCACATCATCATTTTTCAATCCTTTCTGACTTCATTTGTTATTTTTCATGCATTACTTATTATTTTGAGCTATAAGACCCTAAAATTGAAAAGCATTTCAAATTAACTCTGGAAAGGTTGAAAAGTTGGCATGGTATCATCATTCCATCCACATAGCATGTGCAAGAAAGTTGAGAGGGTTACGGCAAAACTGGATGCACTTCGTGTACAAAACGGACAATCTCTTTCAAAGTATCTGGATTTCATACGGAAACTCGTCAGTTACAAAGGGATTTCATTTTTAAAACTTATTTGAACTCTTGACTTTTTGTGTGTTTCAAAATGCACCATTCAAAGCCACATCATCATTTTTCAATCCTTTCTGACTTCATTTGTTATTTTTCATGCATTTACTAATTATTTTGAGCTATAAGACCCTAAAATTGAAAAGCATTTCAAATGAACTCCGAAAAGGTTGAAAGTTGGCATGGTATCATTATTTCATCCACATAGCATGTGCAAGAAAGTTGAGAGGGTTACGGCAAAAACTGGATGCACTTCGTGTACAAAACGGACAATCTCTTTCAAAGTATCAGGATTTCATACGGAAACTCGTGTGTTACAAAGGGATTTCATTTTTTTAAACTTATTTGAATCCTGACTTTTTGTGTGTTCAAAATGCACCATTCAAAGCCACATCATCATTTTCAATCCTTTCTGACTTCACTTGTTATTTTTCATGCACTTACTAATTATTTTGAGCTATAAGACCCTAAAATTGAAAAGCATTTCAAATGAACTCCAAAAAGGTTGAAAGTTGGCATGGTATCATCATTTCATCCACATAGCATGTGCAAGAAAGTTGAGAGGGTTACGGCAAAAACTGGATGCACTTCGTGTACAAAACGGACAATCTCTTTCAAAGTATCAGGATTTCATACGGAAACTCATCTGTTACAAAGGGATTTCATTTTTAAAACTTATTTGAACTCCTGACTTTTTGTGTGTTCAAAATGCACCATTCAAAGCCACATCATCATTTTTCAATCCTTTCTGACTTCATTTGTTATTTTTCATGCATTTACTAATTATTTTGAGCTATAAGACCCTAAGATTGAAAAGCATTTCAAATGAACTCTTAAAAGTTTGAAAGTTGGCATGGTATCATCATTTCATCCACATAGCATGTGCAAGAAAGTTGAGAGGGTTACGGCAAAAACTGGATCCACTTCGTGTACAAAATGGACAATCTCTTTCAAAGTATGAGGATTTCATACGGAAACTCGTCTGTTACAAAGGGATTTCATTTTTTAAAACTTATTTGAACTCCTGACTTTTTGTGTGTGCAAAATGCACCATTCAAAGCCACATCATCATTTTTCAATCCTTTCTGACTTCATTTGTTATTTTTCATGCATTTACTAATTATTTTGAGCTATAAGACCCTAAAATTGAAAAGCATTTTCAAATGAACTCTAGAAAGGTTGAAAGTTGGCATGGTATCATCATTCCATCCACATAGCATGTGCAAGAAAGTTGAGAGGGTTACGGCAAAAAACTGGATGCACTTCGTGTACAAAACGGACAATCTCTTTCAAAGTATCAGGATTTCATACGAAACTCGTCTGTTACACGGGATTTCATTTTTTAAAACTTATTTGAACTCCTGACTTTTTTGTGTGTTCAAAATGCACCATTCAAAGCCACAACATCATTTTTCAATCCTTTCTGACTTCATTTGTTATTTTTCATGCATTTACTAATTATTTTGAGCTATAAGACCCTAAAATTGAAAAGCATTTCAAATGAACTCTGAAAAGGTTGAAAGTTGGCATGGTATCATCATTTCATCCACATAGCATGTGCAAGAAGTTGAGAGGGTTACGGCATAAACTGGATGCACTTCGTGTACAAAACGGACAATCTCTTCCAAAGTATCACGATTTCATACGGAAACTCGTCTGGTACAAAGGGATTTCGTTTTTAAAAACTTATTTGAAGTCCTGACTTTTTGTGTGTGCAAAATGCACCATTCAAAGCCACATCATCATTTATCAATCCTTTCTGACTTCATTTGTTATTTTTCATGCATTTACTTATTATTTTGAGCTATAAGACCCTAAAATTGAAAAGCATTTCAAATTAACTCTGGAAAGGTTGAAAGTTGGCATGGTATCATCATTGCATCCACATAGCATGTGCAAGAAAGTTGAGAGGGTTACGGCAAAAACTGGATGCACTTCGTGTACAAAACGGACAATCTCTTTCAAAGTATCTGGATTTCATACGGAAACTCATCTGTTACAAAGGGATTTCATTTTTTTAAACTTATTTGAACTCTTGACTTTTTGTGTGTTCAAAATGCACCATTCAAAGCCACATCATCATTTTTCAATCCTTTCTGACTTCATTTGTTATTTTTCATGCATTTACTAATTATATGAGCTATAAGACCCTAAAATTGAAAAGCATTTCAAATGAACTCTGAAAAGGTTGAAAGTAGGCATGGTATCATCATTTCATCCACATAGCATGTGCAAGAAAGTTGAGAGGGTTACGGCAAAAACTGGATGCACTTCGTGTACAAAACGGACAATCTCTTTCAAAGTATCAGGATTTCATACGGAAACTCGTGTGTTACAAAGGGATTTCATTTTTTTAAACTTATTTGAACTCCTGACTTTTTGTGTGTTCAAAATGCACCATTCAAAGCCACATCATCATTTTTCAATCCTTTCTGACTTCACTTGTTATTTTTCATGCACTTACTAATTATTTTGAGCTATAAGACCCTAAAATTGAAAAGCATTTCAAATGAACTCCGAAAAGGTTGAAAGTTGGCATGGTATCATCATTTCATCCACATAGCATGTGCAAGAAAGTTGAGAGGGTTACGGCAAAAACTGGATGCACTTCGTGTAAAAACGGACAATCTCTTTCAAAGTATCAGGATTTCATACGGAAACTCATTTGTTACAAAGGGATTTCATTTTTTAAAACTTATTTGAACTCCTGACTTTTTGTGTGTTCAAAATGCACCATTCAAAGCCACATCATCATTTTTCAATCCTTTCTGACTTCATTTGTTATTTTTCATGCATTTACTAATTATTTTGAGCTATAAGACCCTAAGATTGAAAAGCATTTCAAATGAACTCTTAAAAGTTTGAAAGTTGGCATGGTATCATCATTTCATCCACATAGCATGTGCAAGAAAGTTGAGAGGGTTACGGCAAAAACTGGATGCACTTCGTGTACAAAATGGACAATCTCTTTCAAAGTATGAGGATTTCATACGGAAACTCGTCTGTTACAAAGGGATTTCATTTTTTAAAACTTATTTGAACTCCTGACTTTTTGTGTGTGCAAAATGCACCATTCAAAGCCACATCATCATTTTTCAATCCTTTCTGACTTCATTTGTTATTTTTCATGCATTTACTAATTATTTTGAGCTATAAGACCCTAAAATTGAAAAGCATTTCAAATGAACTCTAGAAAGGTTGAAAGTTGGCATGGTATCATCATTCCATCCACATAGCATGTGCAAGAAAGTTGAGAGGGTTACGGCAAAAACTGGATGCACTTCGTGTACAAAACGGACAATCTCTTTCAAAGTATCAGGATTTCATACGGAAACTCGTCTGTTACAACGGGATTTCATTTTTTAAAACTTATTTGAACTCCTGACTTTCTGTGTGTTCAAAATGCACCATTCAAAGCCACATCATCATTTTTCAATCTTTTCTGACTTCATTTGTTATTTTTCATGCATTTACTAATTATTTTGAGCTATAAGACCCTAAAATTGAAAAGCATTTCAAATGAACTCTGAAAAGGTTGAAAGTTGGCATGGTATCATCATTTCATCCACATAGCATGTGCAAGAAAGTTGAGAGGGTTACGGCATAAACTGGATGCACTTCGTGTACAAAACGGACAATCTCTTCCAAAGTATCACGATTTCATACGGAAACTCGTCTGGTACAAAGGGATTTCATTTTTAAAAACTTATTTGAAGTCCTGACTTTTTGTGTGTGCAAAATGCACCATTCAAAGCCACATCATCATTTATCAATCCTTTCTGACTTCATTTGTTATTTTTCATGCATTTACTTATTATTTTGAGCTATAAGACCCTAAAATTGAAAAGCATTTCAAATTAACTCTGGAAAGGTTGAAAGTTGGCATGGTATCATCATTGCATCCACATAGCATGTGCAAGAAAGTTGAGAGGGTTACGGCAAAAACTGGATGCACTTCGTGTACAAAACGGACAATCTCTTTCAAAGTATCTGGATTTCATACGGAAACTCATCTGTTACAAAGGGATTTCATTTTTTTAAACTTATTTGAACTCTTGACTTTTTGTGTGTTCAAAATGCACCATTCAAAGCCACATCATCATTTTTCAATCCTTTCTGACTTCATTTGTTATTTTTCATGCATTTACTAATTATATGAGCTATAAGACCCTAAAATTGAAAAGCATTTCAAATGAACTCTGAAAAGGTTGAAAGTAGGCATGGTATCATCATTTCATCCACATAGCATGTGCAAGAAAGTTGAGAGGGTTACGGCAAAAACTGGATGCACTTCGTGTACAAAACGGACAATCTCTTTCAAAGTATCAGGATTTCATACGGAAACTCGTGTGTTACAAAGGGATTTCATTTTTTTAAACTTATTTGAACTCCTGACTTTTTGTGTGTTCAAAATGCACCATTCAAAGCCACATCATCATTTTTCAATCCTTTCTGACTTCACTTGTTATTTTTCATGCACTTACTAATTATTTTGAGCTATAAGACCCTAAAATTGAAAAGCATTTCAAATGAACTCCGAAAAGGTTGAAAGTTGGCATGGTATCATCATTTCATCCACATAGCATGTGCAAGAAAGTTGAGAGGGTTACGGCAAAAACTGGATGCACTTCGTGTAAAAACGGACAATCTCTTTCAAAGTATCAGGATTTCATACGGAAACTCATCTGTTACAAAGGGATTTCATTTTTTAAAACTTATTTGAACTCCTGACTTTTTGTGTGTTCAAAATGCACCATTCAAAGCCACATCATCATTTTTCAATCCTTTCTGACTTCATTTGTTATTTTTCATGCATTTACTAATTATTTTGAGCTATAAGACCCTAAGATTGAAAAGCATTTCAAATGAACTCTAAAAAGTTTGAAAGTTGGCATGGTATCATCATTTCATCCACATAGCATGTGCAAGAAAGTTGAGAGGGTTACGGCAAAAACTGGATGCACTTCGTGTACAAAATGGACAATCTCTTTCAAAGTATGAGGATTTCATACGGAAACTCGTCTGTTACAAAGGGATTTCATTTTTTAAAACTTATTTGAACTCCTGACTTTTTGTGTGTGCAAAATGCACCATTCAAAGCCACATCATCATTTTTCAATCCTTTCTGACTTCATTTGTTATTTTTCATGCATTTACTTATTATTTTGAGCTATAAGACCCTAAAATTGAAAAGCATTTCAAATGAACTCTAGAAAGGTTGAAAGTTGGCATGGTATCATCATTCCATCCACATAGCATGTGCAAGAAAGTTGAGAGGGTTACGGCAAAAACTGGATGCACTTCGTGTACAAAACGGACAATCTCTTTCAAAGTATCAGGATTTCATACGGAAACTCGTCTGTTACAACGGGATTTCATTTTTTAAAACTTATTTGAACTCCTGACTTTCTGTGTGTTCAAAATGCACCATTCAAAGCCACATCATCATTTTTCAATCCTTTCTGACTTCATTTATTATTTTTCATGCATTTACTAATTATTTTGAGCTATAAGACCCTAAAATTGAAAAGCATTTCAAATGAACTCTGAAAAGGTTGAAAGTTGGCATGGTATCATCATTTCATCCACATAGCATGTGCAAGAAAGTTGAGAGGGTTACGACATAAACTGGATGCACTTCGTGTACAAAACGGACAATCTCTTCCAAAGTTTCACAATTTCATACGGAAACTCGTCTGGTACAAAGGGATTTCATTTTTAAAAACTTATTTGAACTCCTGACTTTTTGTGTGTGCAAAATGCACCATTCAAAGCCACATCATCATTTTTCAATCCTTTCTGACTTCATTTGTTATTTTTCATGCATTTACTTATTATTTTGAGCTATAAGACCCTAAAATTGAAAAGCATTTCAAATGAACTCTGGAAAGGTTGAAAGTTGGCATGGTATCATCATTCCATCCACATAGCATGTGCAAGAAAGTTGAGAGGGTTACGGCAAAAACTGGATGCACTTCGTGTACAAAACGGACAATCTCTTTCAAAGTATCTGGATTTCATACGGAAACTCGTCTATTACAAAGGGATTTCATTTTTAAAACTTATTTGAACTCTTGACTTTTTGTGTGTTCGAAATGCACCATTCAAAGCCACATCATCATTTTTCAATCCTTTCTGACTTCATTTGTTATTTTTCATGCATTTACTAATTATTTTGAGCTATAAGACCCTAAAATTGAAAAGCATTTCAAATGAACTCCGAAAAGGTTGAAAGGTGGCATGGTATCATCATTTCATCCACATAGCATGTGCAAGAAAGTTGAGAGGGTTACGGCAAAAACTGGATGCACTTCGTGTACAAAACGGACAATCTCTTTCAAAGTATCAGGATTTCATACGGAAACTCGTCTGTTACAAAGGGATTTCATTTTTTTAAACTTATTGGAACTCCTGACTTTTTGTGTGTTCAAAATGCACCATTCAAAGCCACATCATCATTTTTCAATCCTTTCTGACTTCACTTGTTATTTTTCATGCACTTACTAATTATTTTGAGCTATAAGATCCTAAAATTGAAAAGCATTTCAAATGAACTCCAAAAAGGTTGAAAGTTGGCATGGTATCATCATTTCATCCACATAGCATGTGCAAGAAAGTTGAGAGGGTTACGGCAAAAACTGGATGCACTTCGTGTACAAAACGGACAATCTCTTTCAAAGTATCAGGATTTCATACGGAAACTCATCTGTTACAAAGGGATTTCATTTTTTAAAACTTATTTGAACTCCTGACTTTTTGTGTGTTCAAAATGCACCATTCAAAGCCACATCATCATTTTTCAATCCTTTCTGACTTCATTTGTTATTTTTCATGCATTTACTAATTATTTTGAGCTATAAGACCCTAAGATTGAAAAGCATTTCAAATGAACTCTTAAAAGTTTGAAAGTTGGCATGGTATCATCATTTCATCCACATAGCATGTGCAAGAAAGTTGAGAGGGTTACGGCAAAAACTGGATCCACTTCGTGTACAAAATGGACAATCTCTTTCAAAGTATGAGGATTTCATACGGAAACTCGTCTGTTACAAAGGGATTTCATTTTTTAAAACTTATTTGAACTCCTGACTTTTTGTGTGTGCAAAATGCACCATTCAAAGCCACATCATCATTTTTCAATCCTTTCTGACTTCATTTGTTATTTTTCATGCATTTACTAATTATTTTGAGCTATAAGACCCTAAAATTGAAAAGCATTTCAAATGAACTCTAGAAAGGTTGAAAGTTGGCATGGTATCATCATTCCATCCACATAGCATGTGCAAGAAAGTTGAGAGGGTTACGGCAAAAACTGGATGCACTTCGTGTACAAAACGGACAATCTCTTTCAAAGTATCAGGATTTCATACGGAAACTCGTCTGTTACAACGGGATTTCATTTTTTAAAACTTATTTGAACTCCTGACTTTTTGTGTGTTCAAAATGCACCATTCAAAGCCACATCATCATTTTTCAATCCTTTCTGACTTCATTTGTTATTTTTCATGCATTTACTAATTATTTTGAGCTATAAGACCCTAAAATTGAAAAGCATTTCAAATGAACTCTGAAAAGGTTGAAAGTTGGCATGGTATCATCATTTCATCCACATAGCATGTCCAAGAAAGTTGAGAGGGTTACGGCATAAACTGGATGCACTTCGTGTACAAAACGGACAATCTCTTCCAAAGTATCACGATTTCATACGGAAACTCGTCTGGTACAAAGGGATTTCATTTTTAAAAACTTATTTGAAGTCCTGACTTTTTGTGTGTGCAAAATGCACCATTCAAAGCCACATCATCATTTTTCAATCCTTTCTGACTTCATTTGTTATTTTTCATGCATTTACTTATTATTTTGAGCTATAAGACCCTAAAATTGAAAAGCATTTCAAATTAACTCTGGAAAGGTTGAAAGTTGGCATGGTATCATCATTCCATCCACATAGCATGTGCAAGAAAGTTGAGAGGGTTACGGCAAAAACTGGATGCACTTCGTGTACAAAACGGACAATCTCTTTCAAAGTATCTGGATTTCATACGGAAACTCATCTGTTACAAAGGGATTTCATTTTTTTAAACTTATTTGAACTCTTGACTTTTTGTGTGTTCAAAATGCACCATTCAAAGCCACATCATCATTTTTCAATCCTTTCTGACTTCATTTGTTATTTTTCATGCATTTACTAATTATTTTGAGCTATAAGACCCTAAAATTGAAAAGCATTTCAAATGAACTCTGAAAAGGTTGAAAGTTGGCATGGTATCATCATTTCATCCACATAGCATGTGCAAGAAAGTTGAGAGGGTTACGGCAAAAACTGGATGCACTTCGTGTACAAAACGGACAATCTCTTTCAAAGTATCAGGATTTCATACGGAAACTCGTGTGTTACAAAGGGATTTCATTTTTTTAAACTTATTTGAACTCCTGACTTTTTGTGTGTTCAAAATGCACCATTCAAAGCCACATCATCATTTTTCAATCCTTTCTGACTTCACTTGTTATTTTTCATGCACTTACTAATTATTTTGAGCTATAAGACCCTAAAATTGAAAAGCATTTCAAATGAACTCCGAAAAGGTTGAAAGTTGGCATGGTATCATCATTTCATCCACATAGCATGTGCAAGAAAGTTGAGAGGGTTACGGCAAAAACTGGATGCACTTCGTGTAAAAACGGACAATCTCTTTCAAAGTATCAGGATTTCATACGGAAACTCATCTGTTACAAAGGGATTTCATTTTTTAAAACTTATTTGAACTCCTGACTTTTTGTGTGTTCAAAATGCACCATTCAAAGCCACATCATCATTTTTCAATCCTTTCTGACTTCATTTGTTATTTTTCATGCATTTACTTATTATTTTGAGCTATAAGACCCTAAGATTGAAAAGCATTTCAAATGAACTCTTAAAAGTTTGAAAGTTGGCATGGTATCATCATTTCATCCACATAGCATGTGCAAGAAAGTTGAGAGGGTTACGGCAAAAACTGGATGCACTTCGTGTACAAAACGGACAATCTCTTTCAAAGTATCAGGATTTCATACGGAAACTCGTCTGTTACAAAGGGATTTCATTTTTTAAAACTTATTTGAACTCCTGACTTTTTGTGTGTGCAAAATGCACCATTCAAAGCCACATCATCATTTTTCAATCCTTTCTGACTTCATTTGTTATTTTTCATGCATTTACTAATTATTTTGAGCTATAAGACCCTAAAATTGAAAAGCATTTCAAATGAACTCTGAAAAGGTTGAAAGTTGGCATGGTATCATCATTCCATCCACATAGCATGTGCAAGAAAGTTGAGAGGGTTACGGCAAAAACTGGATGCACTTCGTGTACAAAACGGACAATCTCTTTCAAAGTATCAGGATTTCATACGGAAACTCGTCTGTTACAACGGGATTTCATTTTTAAAAACTTATTTGAACTCCTGACTTTTTGTGTGTGCAAAATGCACCATTCAAAGCCACATCATCATTTTTCTATCCTTTCTGACTTCATTTGTTATTTTTCATGCATTTACTAATTATTTGAGCTATAAGACCCTAAGATTGAAAAGCATTTCAAATGAACTCTGAAAAGGTTGAAAGTTGGCATGGTATCATCATTTCATCCACATAGCATGTGCAAGAAAGTTGAGAGGGTTACGGCAAAAACTGGATGCACTTCGTGTACAAAACGGACAATCTCTTTAAAAGTATCAGGATTTCATACGGAAACTCGTCTGTTACAACGGGATTTCATTTTTTAAAACTTATTTGAACTCCTGACTTTTTGTGTGTTCAAAATGCACCATTCAAAGCCACATCATCATTTTTCAATCCTTTCTGACTTCATTTGTTATTTTTCATGCATTTACTAATTATTTTGAGCTATAAGACCCTAAAATTGAAAAGCATTTCAAATGAACTCTGGAAAGGTTGAAAGTTGGCATGGTATCATCATTTCATCCACATAGCATGTGCAAGAAATTTGAGAGGGTTACGGCATAAACTGGATGCACTTCGTGTACAAAACGGACAATCTCTTCCAAAGTATCACGATTTCATACGGAAACTCGTCTGGTACAAAGGGATTTCATTTTTAAAAACTTATTTGAACTCCTGACTTTTTGTGTGTGCAAAATGCACCATTCAAAGCCGCATCATCATTTTTCAATCCTTTCTGACTTCATTTGTTATTTTTCATGCATTTACTTATTATTTTGAGCTATAAGACCCTAAAATTGAAAAGCATTTCAAATGAACTCTGGAAAGGTTGAAAGTTGGCATGGTATCATCATTCCATCCACATAGCATGTGCAAGAAAGTTGAGAGGGTTACGGCAAAAACTGGATGCACTTCGTGTACAAAACGGACAATCTCTTTCAAAGTATCAGGATTTCATACGGAAACTCGTCTGTTACAATGGGATTTCATTTTTTAAAACTTATTTGAACTCCTGACTTTTTGTGTGTTCAAAATGCACCATTCAAAGCCACATCATCATTTTTCAATCCTTTCTAACTTCATTTGTTATTTTTCATGCATTTACTAATTATTTTGAGCTATAAGACCCTAAAATTGAAAAGCATTTCAAATGAACTCTGAAAAGGTTGAAAGTTGGCATGGTATCATCATTTCATCCACATAGCATGTGCAAGAAATTTGAGAGGGTTACGGCATAAAATGGATGCACTTCGTGTACAAAACGGACAATCTCTTCCAAAGTATCACGATTTCATACGGAAACTCGTCTGGTACAAAGGGATTTCATTTTTAAAAACTTATTTGAACTCCTGACTTTTTGTGTGTGCAAAATGCACCATTCAAAGCCACATCATCATTTTTCAATCCTTTCTGACTTCATTTGTTATTTTTCATGCATTTACTAATTATTTGAGCTATAAGACCCTAAGATTGAAAAGCATTTCAAATGAACTCTGAAAAGGTTGAAAGTTGGCATGGTATCATCATTTCATCCACATAGCATGTGCAAGAAAGTTGAGAGGGTTACGGCAAAAACTGGATGCACTTCGTGTACAAAACGGACAATCTCTTTCAAAGTATCAGGATTTCATACGGAAACTCGTCTGTTACAACGGGATTTCATTTTTTAAAACTTATTTGAACTCCTGACTTTTTGAGTGTTCAAAATGCACCATTCAAAGCCACATCATCATTTTTCAATCCTTTCTGACTTCATTTGTTATTTTTCATGCATTTACTAATTATTTTGAGCTATAAGACCCTAAAATTGAAAAGCATTTCAAATGAACTCTGAAAAGGTTGAAAGTTGGCATGGTATCATCATTTCATCCACATAGCATGTGCAAGAAATTTGAGAGGGTTACGGCATAAACTGGATGCACTTCGTGTACAAAACGGACAATCTCTTCCAAAGTATCACGATTTCATACGGAAACTCGTCTGGTACAAAGGGATTTCATTTTTAAAAACTTATTTGAACTCCTGACTTTTTGTGTGTGCAAAATGCACCATTCAAAGCCACATCATCATTTTTCAATCCTTTCTGACTTCATTTGTTATTTTTCATGCATTTACTAATTATATGAGCTATAAGACCCTAAAATTGAAAAGCATTTCAAATGAACTCTGAAAAGGTTGAAAGTAGGCATGGTATCATCATTTCATCCACATAGCATGTGCAAGAAAGTTGAGAGGGTTACGGCAAAAACTGGATGCACTTCGTGTACAAAACGGACAATCTCTTTCAAAGTATCAGGATTTCATACGGAAAGTCGTGTGTTACAAAGGGATTTCATTTTTTTAAACTTATTTGAACTCCTGACTTTTTGTGTGTTGAAAATGCACCATTCAAAGCCACATCATCATTTTTCAATCCTTTCTGACTTCACTTGTTATTTTTCATGCACTTACTAATTATTTTGAGCTATAAGACCCTAAAATTGAAAAGCATTTCAAATGAACTCCGAAAAGGTTGAAAGTTGGCATGGTATCATCATTTCATCCACATAGCATGTGCAAGAAAGTTGAGAGGGTTACGGCAAAAACTGGATGCACTTCGTGTACAAAACGGACAATCTCTTTCAAAGTATCAGGATTTCATACGGAAACTCATCTGTTACAAAGGGATTTCATTTTTAAAAACTTATTTGAACTCCTGACTTTTTGTGTGTTCAAAATGCACCATTCAAAGCCACATCATCATTTTTCAATCCTTTCTGACTTCATTTGTTATTTTTCATGCATTTACTAATTATTTTGAGCTATAAGACCCTAAGATTGAAAAGCATTTCAAATGAACTCTTAAAAGTTTGAAAGTTGGCATGGTATCATCATTTCATCCACATAGCATGTGCAAGAAAGTTGAGAGGGTTACGGCAAAAACTGGATGCACTTCGTGTACAAAATGGACAATCTCTTTCAAAGTATGAGGATTTCATACGGAAACTCGTCTGTTACAAAGGGATTTCATTTTTTAAAACTTATTTGAACTCCTGACTTTTTGTGTGTGCAAAATGCACCATTCAAAGCCACATCATCATTTTTCAATCCTTTCTGACTTCATTTGTTATTTTTCATGCATTTACTAATTATTTTGAGCTATAAGACCCTAAAATTGAAAAGCATTTCAAATGAACTCTAGAAAGGTTGAAAGTTGGCATGGTATCATCATTCCATCCACATAGCATGTGCAAGAAAGTTGAGAGGGTTACGGCAAAAACTGGATGCACTTCGTGTACAAAACGGACAATCTCTTTCAAAGTATCAGGATTTCATACGGAAACTCGTCTGTTACAACGGGATTTCATTTTTTAAAACTTATTTGAACTCCTGACTTTCTGTGTGTTCAAAATGCACCATTCAAAGCCACATCATCATTTTTCAATCCTTTCTGACTTCATTTGTTATTTTTCATGCATTTACTAATTATTTTGAGCTATAAGACCCTAAAATTGAAAAGCATTTCAAATGAACTCTGAAAAGGTTGAAAGTTGGCATGGTATCATCATTTCATCCACATAGCATGTGCAAGAAAGTTGAGAGGGTTACGGCATAAACTGGATGCACTTCGTGTACAAAACGGACAATCTCTTCCAAAGTTTCACAATTTCATACGGAAACTCGTCTGGTACAAAGGGATTTCATTTTTAAAAACTTATTTGAACTCCTGACTTTTTGTGTGTGCAAAATGCACCATTCAAAGCCACGTCATCATTTTTCAATCCTTTCTGACTTCATTTGTTATTTTTCATGCATTTACTTATTATTTTGAGCTATAAGACCCTAAAATTGAAAAGCATTTCAAATTAACTCTGGAAAGGTTGAAAGTTGGCATGGTATCATCATTCCATCCACATAGCATGTGCAAGAAAGTTGAGAGGGTTACGGCAAAAACTGGATGCACTTCGTGTACAAAACGGACAATCTTTTTCAAAGTATCTGGATTTCATACGGAAACTCGTCTGTTACAAAGGGATTTCATTTTTTAAAACTTATTTGAACTCTTGACTTTTTGTGTGTTCAAAATGCACCATTCAAAGCCACATCATCATTTTTCAATCCTTTCTGACTTCATTTGTTATTTTTCATGCATTTACTAATTATTTTGAGCTATAAGACCCTAAAATTGAAAAGCATTTCAAATGAACTCCGAAAAGGTTGAAAGTTGGCATGGTATCATCATTTCATCCACATAGCATGTGCAAGAAAGTTGAGAGGGTTACGGCAAAAACTGGATGCACTTCGTGTACAAAACGGACAATCTCTTTCAAAGTATCAGGATTTCATACGGAAACTCGTGTGTTACAAAGGGATTTCATTTTTTTAAACTTATTTGAACTCCTGACTTTTTGTGTGTTCAAAATGCACCATTCAAAGCCACATCATCATTTTTCAATCCTTTCTGACTTCATTTGTTATTTTTCATGCATTTACTAATTATTTTGAGCTATAAGACCCTAAGATTGAAAAGCATTTCAAATGAACTCTTAAAAGTTTGAAAGTTGGCATGGTATCATCATTTCATCCACATAGCATGTGCAAGAAAGTTGAGAGGGTTACGGCAAAAACTGGATCCACTTCGTGTACAAAATGGACAATCTCTTTCAAAGTATGAGGATTTCATACGGAAACTCGTCTGTTACAAAGGGATTTCATTTTTTAGAACTTATTTGAACTCCTGACTTTTTGTGTGTGCAAAATGCACCATTCAAAGCCACATCATCATTTTTCAATCCTTTCTGACTTCATTCGTTATTTTTCATGCATTTACTAATTATTTTGAGCTATAAGACCCTAAAATTGAAAAGCATTTCAAATGAACTCTAGAAAGGTTGAAAGTTGGCATGGTATCATCATTCCATCCACATAGCATGTGCAAGAAAGTTGAGAGGGTTACGGCAAAAACTGGATGCACTTCGTGTACAAAACGGACAATCTCTTTCAAAGTATCAGGATTTCATACGGAAACTCGTCTGTTACAAAGGGATTTCATTTTTGAAAACTTATTTGAACTCCTGACTTTTTGTGTGTTCAAAATGCACCATTCAAAGCCACATCATCATTTTTCAATCCTTTCTGACTTCATTTGTTATTTTTCATGCATTTACTAATTATTTTGAGCTATAAGACCCTAAAATTGAAAAGCATTTCAAATGAACTCTGAAAAGGTTGAAAGTTTGCATGGTATCATCATTTCATCCACATAGCATGTGCAAGAAAGTTGAGAGGGTTACGGCATAAACTGGATGCACTTCGTGTACAAAACGGACAATCTCTTCCAAAGTATCACGATTTCATACGGAAACTCGTCTCGTAGAAAGGGATTTCATTTTTAAAAACTTATTTGAAGTCCTGACTTTTTGTGTGTGCAAAATGCACCATTCAAAGCCACATCATCATTTTTCAATCCTTTCTGACTTCACTTGTTATTTTTCATGCACTTACTAATTATTTTGAGCTATAAGACCCTAAAATTGAAAAGCATTTCAAATGAACTCCAAAAAGGTTGAAAGTTGGCATGGTATCATCATTTCATCCACATAGCATGTGCAAGAAAGTTGAGAGGGTTACGGCAAAAACTGGATGCACTTCGTGTACAAAACGGACAATCTCTTTCAAAGTATCAGGATTTCATACGGAAACTCATCTGTTACAAAGGGATTTCATTTTTTAAAACTTATTTGAACTCCTGACTTTTTGTGTGTTCAAAATGCACCATTCAAAGCCACATCATCATTTTTCAATCCTTTCTGACTTCATTTGTTATTTTTCATGCATTTACTAATTATTTTGAGCTATAAGACCCTAAGATTGAAAAGCATTTCAAATGAACTCTTAAAAGTTTGAAAGTTGGCATGGTATCATCATTTCATCCACATAGCATGTGCAAGAAAGTTGAGAGGGTTACGGCAAAAACTGGATCCACTTCGTGTACAAAATGGACAATCTCTTTCAAAGTATGAGGATTTCATACGGAAACTCGTCTGTTACAAAGGGATTTCATTTTTTAGAACTTATTTGAACTCCTGACTTTTTGTGTGTGCAAAATGCACCATTCAAAGCCACATCATCATTTTTCAATCCTTTCTGACTTCATTTGTTATTTTTCATGCATTTACTAATTATTTTGAGCTATAAGACCCTAAAATTGAAAAGCATTTCAAATGAACTCTAGAAAGGTTGAAAGTTGGCATGGTATCATCATTCCATCCACATAGCATGTGCAAGAAAGTTGAGAGGGTTACGGCAAAAACTGGATGCACTTCGTGTACAAAACGGACAATCTCTTTCAAAGTATCAGGATTTCATACGGAAACTCGTCTGTTACAAAGGGATTTCATTTTTGAAAACTTATTTGAACTCCTGACTTTTTGTGTGTTCAAAATGCACCATTCAAAGCCACATCATCATTTTTCAATCCTTTCTGACTTCATTTGTTATTTTTCATGCATTTACTAATTATTTTGAGCTATAAGACCCTAAAATTGAAAAGCATTTCAAATGAACTCTGAAAAGGTTGAAAGTTTGCATGGTATCATCATTTCATCCACATAGCATGTGCAAGAAAGTTGAGAGGGTTACGGCATAAACTGGATGCACTTCGTGTACAAAACGGACAATCTCTTCCAAAGTATCACGATTTCATACGGAAACTCGTCTCGTACAAAGGGATTTCATTTTTAAAAACTTATTTGAAGTCCTGACTTTTTGTGTGTGCAAAATGCACCATTCAAAGCCACATCATCATTTTTCAATCCTTTCTGACTTCATTTGTTATTTTTCATGCATTTACTTATTATTTTGAGCTATAAGACCCTAAAATTGAAAAGCATTTCAAATTAACTCTGGAAAGGTTGAAAGTTGGCATGGTATCATCATTCCATCCACATAGCATGTGCAAGAAAGTTGAGAGGGTTACGGCAAAAACTGGATGCACTTCGTGTACAAAACGGACAATCTCTTTCAAAGTATCAGGATTTCATACGGAAACTCGTCTGTTACAAAGGGATTTCATTTTTTTAAACTTATTTGAACTCTTGACTTTTTGTGTGTTCAAAATGCACCATTCAAAGCCACATCATCATTTTTCAATCCTTTCTGACTTCATTTGTTATTTTTCATGCATTTACTAATTATTTTGAGTTATAAGACCCTAAAATTGAAAAAGCATTTCAAATGAACTCCGAAAAGGTTGAAAGTTGGCATGGTATCATCATTTCATCCACATAGCATGTGCAAGAAAGTTGAGAGGGTTACGGCAAAAACTGGATGCACTTCGTGTACAAAACGGACAATCTCTTTCAAAGTATCAGGATTTCATACGGAAACTCGTCTGTTACAAAGGGATTTCATTTTTTAAAACTTATTTGAACTCTTGAGTTTTTGTGTGTTCAAAATGCACCATTCAAAGCCACATCATCATTTTTCAATCCTTTCTGACTTCATTTGTTATTTTACATGCATTTACTAATTATTTTGAGCTATAAGATCATTGAAAAGCATTTCAAATGAACTCCGAAAAGGTTGAAAGTTGGCATGGTATCATCATTTCATCCACATAGCATGTGCAAGAAAGTTGAGAGGGTTACGGCAAAAACTGGATGCACTTCGTGTACAAAACGGACAATCTCTTTCAAAGTATGAGGATTTCATACGGAAACTCGTCTGTTACAAAGGGATTTCATTTTTTAAAACTTATTTGAACTCCTGACTTTTTGTGTGTTCAAAATGCACCATTCAAAGCCACATCATCATTTTTCAATCCTTTCTGACTTCATCTGTTATTTTTCATGCATTTACTAATTATTTTGAGCTATAAGACCCTAAAATTGAAAAGCATTTCAAATGAACTCCGAAAAGGTTGAAAGTTGGCATGGTATCATCATTTCATCCACATAGCATGTGCAAGAAAGTTGAGAGGGTTACGGCAAAAACTGGATGCACTTCGTGTACAAAACGGACAATCTCTTTCAAAGTATCAGGATTTCATACGGAAACTCGTGTGTTACAAAGGGATTTCATTTTTTAAACTTATTTGAACTCCTGACTTTTTGTGTGTTCAAAATGCACCATTCAAAGCCACATCATCATTTTTCAATCCTTTCTGACTTCACTTGTTATTTTTCATGCACTTACTAATTATTTTGAGCTATAAGACCCTAAAATTGAAAAGCATTTCAAATGAACTCCAAAAAGGTTGAAAGTTGGCATGGTATCATCATTTCATCCACATAGCATGTGCAAGAAAGTTGAGAGGGTTACGGCAAAAACTGGATGCACTTCGTGTACAAAACGGACAATCTCTTTCAAAGTATCAGGATTTCATACGGAAACTCATTTGTTACAAAGGGATTTCATTTTTTAAAACTTATTTGAACTCCTGACTTTTTGTGTGTTCAAAATGCACCATTCAAAGCCACATCATCATTTTTCAATCCTTTCTGACTTCATTTGTTATTTTTCATGCATTTACTAATTATTTTGAGCTATAAGACCCTAAGATTGAAAAGCATTTCAAATGAACTCTTAAAAGTTTGAAAGTTGGCATGGTATCATCATTTCATCCACATAGCATGTGCAAGAAAGTTGAGAGGGTTACGGCAAAAACTGGATCCACTTCGTGTACAAAATGGACAATCTCTTTCAAAGTATGAGGATTTCATACGGAAACTCGTCTGTTACAAAGGGATTTCATTTTTTAGAACTTATTTGAACTCCTGACTTTTTGTGTGTGCAAAATGCACCATTCAAAGCCACATCATCATTTTTCAATCCTTTCTGACTTCATTTGTTATTTTTCATGCATTTACTAATTATTTTGAGCTATAAGACCCTAAAATTGAAAAGCATTTCAAATGAACTCTAGAAAGGTTGAAAGTTGGCATGGTATCATCATTCCATCCACATAGCATGTGCAAGAAAGTTGAGAGGGTTACGGCAAAAACTGGATGCACTTCGTGTACAAAACGGACAATCTCTTTCAAAGTATCAGGATTTCATACGGAAACTCGTCTGTTACAAAGGGATTTCATTTTTGAAAACTTATTTGAACTCCTGACTTTTTGTGTGTTCAAAATGCACCATTCAAAGCCACATCATCATTTTTCAATCCTTTCTGACTTCATTTGTTATTTTTCATGCATTTACTAATTATTTTGAGCTATAAGACCCTAAAATTGAAAAGCATTTCAAATGAACTCTGAAAAGGTTGAAAGTTTGCATGGTATCATCATTTCATCCACATAGCATGTGCAAGAAAGTTGAGAGGGTTACGGCATAAACTGGATGCACTTCGTGTACAAAACGGACAATCTCTTCCAAAGTATCACGATTTCATACGGAAACTCGTCTCGTACAAAGGGATTTCATTTTTAAAAACTTATTTGAAGTCCTGACTTTTTGTGTGTGCAAAATGCACCATTCAAAGCCACATCATCATTTTTCAATCCTTTCTGACTTCATTTGTTATTTTTCATGCATTTACTTATTATTTTGAGCTATAAGACCCTAAAATTGAAAAGCATTTCAAATTAACTCTGGAAAGGTTGAAAGTTGGCATGGTATCATCATTCCATCCACATAGCATGTGCAAGAAAGTTGAGAGGGTTACGGCAAAAACTGGATGCACTTCGTGTACAAAACGGACAATCTCTTTCAAAGTATCAGGATTTCATACGGAAATTCGTCTGTTACAAAGGGATTTCATTTTTTTAAACTTATTTGAACTCTTGACTTTTTGTGTGTTCAAAATGCACCATTCAAAGCCACATCATCATTTTTCAATCCTTTCTGACTTCATTTGTTATTTTTCATGCATTTACTAATTATTTTGAGTTATAAGACCCTAAAATTGAAAAAGCATTTCAAATGAACTCCGAAAAGGTTGAAAGTTGGCATGGTATCATCATTTCATCCACATAGCATGTGCAAGAAAGTTGAGAGGGTTACGGCAAAAACTGGATGCACTTCGTGTACAAAACGGACAATCTCTTTCAAAGTATGAGGATTTCATACGGAAACTCGTCTGTTACAAAGGGATTTCATTTTTTAAAACTTATTTGAACTCCTGACTTTTTGTGTGTTCAAAATGCACCATTCAAAGCCACATCATCATTTTTCAATCCTTTCTGACTTCATCTGTTATTTTTCATGCATTTACTAATTATTTTGAGCTATAAGACCCTAAAATTGAAAAGCATTTCAAATGAACTCCGAAAAGGTTGAAAGTTGGCATGGTATCATCATTTCATCCACATAGCATGTGCAAGAAAGTTGAGAGGGTTACGGCAAAAACTGGATGCACTTCGTGTACAAAACGGACAATCTCTTTCAAAGTATCAGGATTTCATACGGAAACTCGTGTGTTACAAAGGGATTTCATTTTTTAAACTTATTTGAACTCCTGACTTTTTGTGTGTTCAAAATGCACCATTCAAAGCCACATCATCATTTTTCAATCCTTTCTGACTTCACTTGTTATTTTTCATGCACTTACTAATTATTTTGAGCTATAAGACCCTAAAATTGAAAAGCATTTCAAATGAACTCCAAAAAGGTTGAAAGTTGGCATGGTATCATCATTTCATCCACATAGCATGTGCAAGAAAGTTGAGAGGGTTACGGCAAAAACTGGATGCACTTCGTGTACAAAACGGACAATCTCTTTCAAAGTATCAGGATTTCATACGGAAACTCATTTGTTACAAAGGGATTTCATTTTTTAAAACTTATTTGAACTCCTGACTTTTTGTGTGTTCAAAATGCACCATTCAAAGCCACATCATCATTTTTCAATCCTTTCTGACTTCATTTGTTATTTTTCATGCATTTACTAATTATTTTGAGCTATAAGACCCTAAGATTGAAAAGCATTTCAAATGAACTCTTAAAAGTTTGAAAGTTGGCATGGTATCATCATTTCATCCACATAGCATGTGCAAGAAAGTTGAGAGGGTTACGGCAAAAACTGGATCCACTTCGTGTACAAAATGGACAATCTCTTTCAAAGTATGAGGATTTCATACGGAAACTCGTCTGTTACAAAGGGATTTCATTTTTTAAAACTTATATGAACTCCTGACTTTTTGTGTGTGCAAAATGCACCATTCAAAGCCACATCATCATTTTTCAATCCTTTCTGACTTCATTTGTTATTTTTCATGCATTTACTAATTATTTTGAGCTATAAGACCCTAAAATTGAAAAGCATTTCAAATGAACTCAAGAAAGGTTGAAAGTTGGCATGGTATCATCATTCCATCCACATAGCATGTGCAAGAAAGTTGAGAGGGTTACGGCAAAAACTGGATGCACTTCGTGTACAAAACGGACAATCTCTTTCAAAGTATCAGGATTTCATACGGAAACTCGTCTGTTACAACGGGATTTCATTTTTTAAAACTTATTTGAACTCCTGAATTTTTGTGTGTTCAAAATGCACCATTCAAAGCCACATCATCATCTTTCAATCCTTTCTGACTTCATTTGTTATTTTTCATGCATTTACTAATTATTTTGAGCTATAAGACCCTAAAATTGAAAAGCATTTCAAATGAACTCTGAAAAGGTTGAAAGTTGGCATGGTATCATCTTTTCATCCACATAGCATGTGCAAGAAAGTTGAGAGGGTTACGGCATAAACTGGATGCACTTCGTGTACAAAACGGACAATCTCTTCCAAAGTATCACGATTTCATACGGAAACTCGTCTGGTACAAAGGGATTTCATTTTTAAAAACTTATTTGAAGTCCTGACTTTTTGTGTGTGCAAAATGCACCATTCAAAGCCACATCATCATTTTTCAATCCTTTCTGACTTCATTTGTTATTTTTCATGCATTTACTTATTATTTTGAGCTATAAGACCCTAAAATTGAAAAGCATTTCAAATTAACTCTGGAAAGGTTGAAAGTTGGCATGGTATCATCATTCCATCCACATAGCATGTGCAAGAAAGTTGAGAGGGTTACGGCAAAAACTGGATGCACTTCGTGTACAAAACGGACAATCTCTTTCAAAGTATCTGGATTTCATACGGAAACTCGTCTGTTACAAAGGGATTTGATTTTTTAAAACTTGTTTGAACTCTTGACTTTTTGTGTGTTAAAAATGCACCATTCAAAGCCACATCATCATTTTTCAATCTTTTCTGACTTCATTTGTTATTTTTCATGCATTTACTAATTATTTTGAGTTGTAAGACCCTAAAATTGAAAAGCATTTCAAATGAACTCCGAAAAGGTTGAAAGTTGGCATGGTATCATCATTTCATCCACATAGCATGTGCAAGAAAGTTGAGAGGGTTACGGCAAAAACTGGATGCACTTCGTGTACAAAACGGACAATCTCTTTCAAAGTATCAGGATTTCATACGGAAACTCGTCTGTTACAAAGGGATTTCATTTTTTAAAACTTATTTGAACTCTTGACTTTTTGTGTGTTCAAAATGCACCATTCAAAGCCACATCATCATTTTTCAATCCTTTCTGACTTCATTTGTTATTTTTCATGCATTTACTAATTATTTTGAGCTATAAGACCATTGAAAAGCATTTCAAATGAACTCCGAAAAGGTTGAAAGTTGGCATGGTATCATCATTTCATCCACATAGCATGTGCAAGAAAGTTGAGAGGGTTACGGCAAAAACTGGATGCACTTCGTGTACAAAACGGACAATCTCTTTCAAAGTATGAGGATTTCATACGGAAACTCGTCTGTTACAAAGGGATTTCATTTTTTTAAACTTATTTGAACTCCTGACTTTTTGTGTGTTCAAAATGCACCATTCAAAGCCACATCATCATTTTTCAATCCTTTCTGACTTCATTTGTTATTTTTCATGCATTTACTAATTATTTTGAGCTATAAAACCCTAAAATTGAAAAGCATTTCAAATGAACTCTAGAAAGGTTGAAAGTTGGCATGGTATCATCATTCCATCCACATAGCATGTGCAAGAAAATTAAGAGGGTTACGGCAAAAACTGGATGCACTTCGTGTACAAAACGGACAATCTCTTTCAAAGTATCAGGATTTCATACGGAAACTCGTCTGTTACAACGGGATTTCATTTTTTAAAACTTATTTGAACTCCTGACTTTTTGTGTGTTCAAAATGCACCATTCAAAGCCACATCATCATTTTTCAATCCTTTCTAACTTCATTTGTTATTTTTCATGCATTTACTAATTATTTTGAGCTATAAGACCCTAAAATTGAAAAGCATTTCAAATGAACTCCGAAAAGGTTGAAAGTTGGCATGGTATCATCATTTCATCCACATAGCATGTGCAAGAAAGTTGAGAGGGTTACGGCAAAAACTGGATGCACTTCGTGTACAAAACGGACAATCTCTTTCAAAGTATCAGGATTTCATACGGAAACTCGTGTGTTACAAAGGGATTTCATTTTTTTAAACTTATTTGAACTCCTGACTTTTTGTGTGTTCAAAATGCACCATTCAAAGCCACATCATCATTTTTCAATCCTTTCTGACTTCACTTGTTATTTTTCATGCACTTACTAATTATTTTGAGCTATAAGACCTTAAAATTGAAAAGCATTTCAAATGAACTCCAAAAAGGTTGAAAGTTGGCATGGTATCATCATTTCATCCACATAGCATGTGCAAGAAACTTGAGAGGGTTACGGCAAAAACTGGATGCACTTCGTGTACAAAACGGACAATCTCTTTCAAAGTATCAGGATTTCATACGGAAACTCATCTGTTACAAAGGGATTTCATTTTTTAAAACTTATTTGAACTCCTGACTTTTTGTGTGTTCAAAATGCACCATTCAAAGCCACATCATCATTTTTCAATCCTTTCTGACTTCATTTGTTATTTTTCATGCATTTACTAATTATTTTGAGCTATAAGACCCTAAGATTGAAAAGCATTTTAAATGAACTCTTAAAAGTTTGAAAGTTGGCATGGTATCATCATTTCATCCACATAGCATGTGCAAGAAAGTTGAGAGGGTTATGGCAAAAACTGGATGCACTTCGTGTACAAAACGGACAATCTCTTTCAAAGTATGAGGATTTCATACGGAAACTCGTCTGTTACAAAGGGATTTCATTTTTTTAAACTTATTTGAACTCCTGACTTTTTGTGTGTGCAAAATGCACCATTCAAAGCCACATCATCATTTTTCAATCCTTTCTCACTTCATTTGTTATTTTTCATGCATTTACTAATTATTTTGAGCTATAAGACCCTAAAATTGAAAAGCATTTCAAATGAACTCTGGAAAGGTTGAAAGTTGGCATGGTATCATCATTTCATCCACATAGCATGTGCAAGAAAGTTGAGAGGGTTATGGCAAAAACTGGATGCACTTCGTGTACAAAACGGACAATCTCTTTCAAAGTATGAGGATTTCATACGGAAACTCGTCTGTTACAAAGGGATTTCATTTTTTAAAACTTATTTGAACTCCTGACTTTTTGTCTGTGCAAAATGCACCATTCAAAGCCACATCATCATTTTTCAATCCTTTCTGACTTCATTTGTTATTTTTCATGCATTTACTAATTATTTTGAGCTATAAGACCCTAAAATTAAAAAGCATTTCAAATGAACTCTGAAAAGGTTGAAAGTTGGCATGGTATCATCATTTCATCCACATAGCATGTGCAAGAAAGGTTAGAGGGTTACGACATAAACTGGATGCACTTCCTGTACAAAACAGACAATCTCTTCCAAAGTATCACGATTTCATACGGAAACTCGTCTGGTACAAAGGGATTTCATTTTTAAAAACTTATTTGAACTCCTGACTTTTTGTGTGTTCAAAATGCACCATTCAAAGCCACATCATCATTTTTCAATCCTTTCTGACTTCATTTGTTATTTTTCATGCATTTACTAATTATTTTGATCTATAAGACCCGAAAATTGAAAAGCATTTCAAATGAACTCTTAAAAGGTTGAAAGTTGGCATGGTATCATCATTTCATCCACATAGCATGTGCAAGAAAGCTGAGAGGGTTACGGCAAAAACTGGATGCACTTCGTGTACAAAACGGACAATCTCTTTCAAAGTATCAGGATTTCATACGGAAACTCGCTGTTACAAAGGGATTTCATTTTTTAAAACTTATTTTAACTCCTGACTTTTTGTGTGTTGAAAATGCACCATTCAAAGCCACATCATCATTTTTCAATCCGTTCTGACTTCATTTGTTATTTTTCATGCATTTACTAATTATTTTGAGCTATAAGACCCTAAGATTGAAAAGCATTTCAAATGAACTCTGAAAAGTTTGAAAGTTGGCATGGTATCATCATTTCATCCACATAGCATGTGCAGGAAAGTTGAGAGGGTTACGGCAAAAACTGGATGCACTTCGTGTACAAAACGGACAATCTCTTTCAAAGTATGAGGATTTCATACGGAAACTCGTCTGTTACAAAGGGATTTCATTTTTTAAAACTTATTTGAACTCCTGACTTTTTGTCTGTGCAAAATGCACCATTCAAAGCCACATCATCATTTTTCAATCCTTTCTGACTTCATTTGTTATTTTTCATGCATTTACTAATTATTTTGAGCTATAAGACCCTAAAATTGAAAAGCATTTCAAATGAACTCTGGAAAGGTTGAAAGTTGGCATGGTATCATCATTTCATCCACATAGCATGTGCAAGAAAGTTGAGAGGGTTATGGCAAAAACTGGATGCACTTCGTGTACAAAACGGACAATCTCTTTCAAAGTATCAGGATTTCATACGGAAACTCGTCTGTTACAAAGGGATTTCATTTTTTAAAACTTATTTGAACTCCTGACTTTTTCTGTGTTCAAAATGCACCATTCAAAGCCACATCATCATTTTTCAATCCTTTCTCACTTCATTTGTTATTTTTCATGCATTTACTAATTATTTTGAGCTATAAGACCCTAAAATTAAAAAGCATTTCAAATGAACTCTGAAAAGGTTGAAAGTTGGCATGGTATCATCATTTCATCCACATAGCATGTGCAAGAAAGGTTAGAGGGTTACGACATAAACTGGATGCACTTCCTGTACAAAACAGACAATCTCTTCCAAAGTATCACGATTTCATACGGAAACTCGTCTGGTACAAAGGGATTTCATTTTTAAAACCTTATTTGAACTCCTGACTTTTTGTGTGTTCAAAATGCACCATTCAAAGCCACATCATCATTTTTCAATCCTTTCTGACTTCATTTGTAATTTTTCATGCATTTACTAATTATTTTGATCTGTAAGACCCAAAAATTGAAAAGCATTTCAAATGAACTCTTAAAAGGTTGAAAGTTGGCATGGTATCATCATTTCATCCACATAGCATGTGCAAGAAAGTTGAGAGGGTTACGGCAAAAACTGGATGCACTTCGTGTACAAAACGGACAATCTCTTTCAAAGTATCAGGATTTCATACGGAAACTCGCTGTTACAAAGGGATTTCATTTTTTAAAACTTATTTGAACTCCTGACTTTTTGTGTGTTCAAAATGCACCATTCAAAGCCACATCATCATTTTTCAATCTTTTCTGACTTCATTTGTTATTTTTCATGCATTTACTAATTATTTTGAGCTATAAGACCCTAAGATTCAAAAGCATTTCAAATGAACTCTGAAAAGTTTGAAAGTTGGCATGGTATCATCATTTCATCCACATAGCATGTGCAAGAAAGTTGAGAGGGTTACGGCAAAAACTGGATGCACTTCGTGTACAAAACGGACAATCTCTTTCAAAGTATGAGGATTTCATACGGAAACTCGTCTGTTACAAAGGGATTTCATTTTTTAAAACTTATTTGAACTCCTGACTTTTTGTGTGTGCAAAATGCACCATTCAAAGCCACATCATCATTTTTCAATCCTTTCTGACTTCATTTGTTATTTTTCATGCATTTACTAATTATTTTGAGCTATAAGACCCTAAAATTGAAAAGCATTTCAAATGAACTCTGGAAAGGTTGAAAGTTGGCATGGTATCATCATTCCATCCACATAGCATGTGCAAGAAAGTTGAGAGGGTTACGGCAAAAACTGGATGCACTTCGTGTACATAACGGACAATCTCTTTCAAAGTATCAGGATTTCATACGGAAACTCGTCTGTTACAAAGGGATTTCATTTTTTAAAACTTATTTGATCTCCTGACTTTTCGTGTGTTCAAAATGGACCATTCAAAGCCACATCATCATTTTTCAATCCTTTCTGACTTCATTTGTTATTTTTCATGCATTTACTAATTATTTTGAGCTATAAGACCTTAAAATTGAAATGCATTTCAAATGAACTCTAGAAAGGTTGAAAGTTGGCATGGTATCATCATTCCATCCACATAGCATGTGCAAGAAAGTTGAGAGGGTTACGGCAAAAACTGGATGCACTTCGTGTACAAAACGGACAATCTCTTTCAAAGTATCAGGATTTCATACGGAAACTCGTCTGTTACAACGGGATTTCATTTTTTAAAAATTATTTGAACTCCTGACTTTTTGTGTGTTCAAAATGCACCATTCAAAGCCACATCATCATTTTTCAATCCTTTCTGACTTCATTTGTTATTTTTCATGCATTTACTAATTATTTTGAGCTATAAGACCCTAAAATTGAAAAGCATTTCAAATGAACTCTGAAAAGGTTGAAAGTTGGCATGGTATCATCATTTCATCCACATTGCATGTGCAAGAAAGTTGAGAGGGTTACGGCATAAACTGGATGCACTTCGTGTACAAAACGGACAATCTCTTCCAAAGTATCACGATTTCATACGGAAACTCGTCTGGTACAAAGGGATTTCATTTTTAAAAACTTATTTGAACTCCTGACTTTTTGTGTGTGCAAAATGCACCATTCAAAGCCACATCATCATTTTTCAATCCTTTCTGACTTCATTTGTTATTTTTCATGCATTTACTTATTATTTTGAGCTATAAGACCCTAAAATTGAAAAGCATTTCAAATTAACTCTGGAAAGGTTGAAAGTTGGCATGGTATCATCATTCCATCCACATGGCATGTGCAAGAAAGTTGAGAGGGTTACGGCAAAAACTGGATGCACTTCGTGTACAAAACGGACAATCTCTTTCAAAGTATCTGGATTTCATACGGAAACTCGTCTGTTACAACGGGATTTCATTTTTCTAAACTTATTTGAACTCCTGACTTTTTGTGTGTTCAAAATGCACCATTCAAAGCCACATCATCATTTTTCAATCCTTTCTGACTTCATTTGTTATTTTTCATGCATTTACTAATTATTTTGAGCTATAAGACCCTAAAATTGAAAAGCATTTCAAATGAACTCCGAAAAGGTTGAAAGTTGGCATGGTATCATCATTTCATCCACATAGCATGTGCAAGAAAGCTGAGAGGGTTACGTCAAAAACTGGATGCACTTCGTGTACAAAACGGACAATCTCTTTCAACGTATCAGGATTTCATACGAAAACTCGTCTGTTACAAAGGGATTTCATTTTTTAAAACTTATTTGAACTCCTGACTTTTTGTGTGTTCAAAATGAACCATTCAAAGCCACATCATCATTTTTCAATCCTTTCTGACTTCATTTGTCATTTTTCATGCATTTACTAATTATTTTGAGCTATAAGACCCTAAAATTGAAAAGCATTTCAAATGAACTCTGAAAAGGTTGAAAGTTGGCATGGTATCATCATTCCATCCACATAGCATGTGCAAGAAAGTTGAGAGGGTTACGGCAAAAACTGGATGCACTTCGTGTACAAAACGGACAATCTCTTTCAAAGTATCAGGATTTCATACGGAAACTCGTCTGTTACAAAGGGATTAAATTTTTTAAAACTTATTTGAACTCCTGACTTTTTGTGTGTTCAAAATGCACCATTCAAAGCCACATCATCATTTTTCAATCCTTTCTGACTTTATTTGTTATTTTTCATGCATTTACTAATTATTTTGAGCTATAAGACCCTAAAATTGAAAAGCATTTCAAATGAACACTGAAAAGGTTGAAAGTTGGCATGGTATCATCATTTCATCCACATAGCATGTGCAAGAATGTTGAGAAGGTTACGACATAAACTGGATGCACTTCCTGTACAAAACAGACAATCTCTTCCAAAGTATCACGATTTCATACGGAAACTCGTCTGGTACAAAGGGATTTCATTTTTAAAACCTTATTTGAACTCCTGACTTTTTGTGTGTTCGAAATGCACCATTCAAAGCCACATCATCATTTTTCAATCCTTTCTGACTTCATTTGTTATTTTTCATGCATTTACTAATTATTTTGATCTATAAGACCCAAAAATTGAAAAGCATTTCAAATGAACTCTTAAAAGGTTGAAAGTTGGCATGGTATCATCATTTCATCCACATAGCATGTGCAAGAAAGTTGAGAGGGTTACGGCAAAAACTGGATGCACTTCGTGTACAAAACGGACAATCTCTTTCAAAGTATCAGGATTTCATACGGAAACTCGCTGTTACAAAGGGATTTCATTTTTTAAAACTTATTTGAACTCCTGACTTTTTGTGTGTTCAAAATGCACCATTCAAAGCCACATCATCATTTTTCAATCTTTTCTGACTTCATTTGTTATTTTTCATGCATTTACTAATTATTTTGAGCTATAAGACCCTAAGATTCAAAAGCATTTCAAATGAACTCTGAAAAGTTTGAAAGTTGGCATGGTATCATCATTTCATCCACATAGCATGTGCAAGAAAGTTGAGAGGGTTACGGCAAAAACTGGATGCACTTCGTGTACAAAACGGACAATCTCTTTCAAAGTATGAGGATTTCATACGGAAACTCGTCTGTTACAAAGGGATTTCATTTTTTAAAACTTATTTGAACTCCTGACTTTTTGTGTGTGCAAAATGCACCATTCAAAGCCACATCATCATTTTTCAATCCTTTCTGACTTCATTTGTTATTTTTCATGCATTTACTAATTATTTTGAGCTATAAGACCCTAAAATTGAAAAGCATTTCAAATGAACTCTAGAAAGGTTGAAAGTTGGCATGGTATCATCATTCCATCCACATAGCATGTGCAAGAAAGTTGAGAGGGTTACGGCAAAAACTGGATGCACTTCGTGTACAAAACGGACAATCTCTTTCAAAGTATCAGGATTTCATACGGAAACTCGTCTGTTACAACGGGATTTCATTTTTTAACACTTATTTGAACTCCTGACTTTTTGTGTGTTCAAAATGCACCATTCAAAGCCACATCATCATTTTTCAATCCTTTCTCACTTCATTTGTTATTTTTCATGCATTTACTAATTATTTTGAGCTATAAGACCCTAAAATTAAAAAGCATTTCAAATGAACTCTGAAAAGGTTGAAAGTTGGCATGGTATCATCATTTCATCCACATAGCATGTGCAAGAAAGGTTAGAGGGTTACGACATAAACTGGATGCACTTCCTGTACAAAACAGACAATCTCTTCCAAAGTATCACGATTTCATACGGAAACTCGTCTGGTACAAAGGGATTTCATTTTTAAAAACTTATTTGAACTCCTGACTTTTTGTGTGTTCAAAATGCACCATTCAAAGCCACATCATCATTTTTCAATCCTTTCTGACTTCATTTGTTATTTTTCATGCATTTACTAATTATTTTGATCTATAAGACCCGAAAATTGAAAAGCATTTCAAATGAACTCTTAAAAGGTTGAAAGTTGGCATGGTATCATCATTTCATCCACATAGCATGTGCAAGAAAGCTGAGAGGGTTACGGCAAAAACTGGATGCACTTCGTGTACAAAACGGACAATCTCTTTCAAAGTATCAGGATTTCATACGGAAACTCGCTGTTACAAAGGGATTTCATTTTTTAAAACTTATTTTAACTCCTGACTTTTTGTGTGTTGAAAATGCACCATTCAAAGCCACATCATCATTTTTCAATCCTTTCTGACTTCATTTGTTATTTTTCATGCATTTACTAATTATTTTGAGCTATAAGACCCTAAGATTGAAAAGCATTTCAAATGAACTCTGAAAAGTTTGAAAGTTGGCATGGTATCATCATTTCATCCACATAGCATGTGCAGGAAAGTTGAGAGGGTTACGGCAAAAACTGGATGCACTTCGTGTACAAAACGGACAATCTCTTTCAAAGTATGAGGATTTCATACGGAAACTCGTCTGTTACAAAGGGATTTCATTTTTTAAAACTTATTTGAACTCCTGACTTTTTGTCTGTGCAAAATGCACCATTCAAAGCCACATCATCATTTTTCAATCCTTTCTGACTTCATTTGTTATTTTTCATGCATTTACTAATTATTTTGAGCTATAAGACCCTAAAATTAAAAAGCATTTCAAATGAACTCTGAAAAGGTTGAAAGTTGGCATGGTATCATCATTTCATCCACATAGCATGTGCAAGAAAGGTTAGAGGGTTACGACATAAACTGGATGCACTTCCTGTACAAAACAGACAATCTCTTCCAAAGTATCACGATTTCATACGGAAACTCGTCTGGTACAAAGGGATTTCATTTTTAAAAACTTATTTGAACTCCTGACTTTTTGTGTGTTCAAAATGCACCATTCAAAGCCACATCATCATTTTTCAATCCTTTCTGACTTCATTTGTTATTTTTCATGCATTTACTAATTATTTTGATCTATAAGACCCGAAAATTGAAAAGCATTTCAAATGAACTCTTAAAAGGTTGAAAGTTGGCATGGTATCATCATTTCATCCACATAGCATGTGCAAGAAAGCTGAGAGGGTTACGGCAAAAACTGGATGCACTTCGTGTACAAAACGGACAATCTCTTTCAAAGTATCAGGATTTCATACGGAAACTCGCTGTTACAAAGGGATTTCATTTTTTAAAACTTATTTTAACTCCTGACTTTTTGTGTGTTGAAAATGCACCATTCAAAGCCACATCATCATTTTTCAATCCTTTCTGACTTCATTTGTTATTTTTCATGCATTTACTAATTATTTTGAGCTATAAGACCCTAAGATTGAAAAGCATTTCAAATGAACTCTGAAAAGTTTGAAAGTTGGCATGGTATCATCATTTCATCCACATAGCATGTGCAGGAAAGTTGAGAGGGTTACGGCAAAAACTGGATGCACTTCGTGTACAAAACGGACAATCTCTTTCAAAGTATGAGGATTTCATACGGAAACTCGTCTGTTACAAAGGGATTTCATTTTTTAAAACTTATTTGAACTCCTGACTTTTTGTCTGTGCAAAATGCACCATTCAAAGCCACATCATCATTTTTCAATCCTTTCTGACTTCATTTGTTATTTTTCATGCATTTACTAATTATTTTGAGCTATAAGACCCTAAAATTGAAAAGCATTTCAAATGAACTCTGGAAAGGTTGAAAGTTGGCATGGTATCATCATTTCATCCACATAGCATGTGCAAGAAAGTTGAGAGGGTTATGGCAAAAACTGGATGCACTTCGTGTACAAAACGGACAATCTCTTTCAAAGTATCAGGATTTCATACGGAAACTCGTCTGTTACAAAGGGATTTCATTTTTTAAAACTTATTTGAACTCCTGACTTTTTCTGTGTTCAAAATGCACCATTCAAAGCCACATCATCATTTTTCAATCCTTTCTCACTTCATTTGTTATTTTTCATGCATTTACTAATTATTTTGAGCTATAAGACCCTAAAATTAAAAAGCATTTCAAATGAACTCTGAAAAGGTTGAAAGTTGGCATGGTATCATCATTTCATCCACATAGCATGTGCAAGAAAGGTTAGAGGGTTACGACATAAACTGGATGCACTTCCTGTACAAAACAGACAATCTCTTCCAAAGTATCACGATTTCATACGGAAACTCGTCTGGTACAAAGGGATTTCATTTTTAAAAACTTATTTGAACTCCTGACTTTTTGTGTGTTCAAAATGCACCATTCAAAGCCACATCATCATTTTTCAATCCTTTCTGACTTCATTTGTTATTTTTCATGCATTTACTAATTATTTTGATCTATAAGACCCGAAAATTGAAAAGCATTTCAAATGAACTCTTAAAAGGTTGAAAGTTGGCATGGTATCATCATTTCATCCACATAGCATGTGCAAGAAAGCTGAGAGGGTTACGGCAAAAACTGGATGCACTTCGTGTACAAAACGGACAATCTCTTTCAAAGTATCAGGATTTCATACGGAAACTCGCTGTTACAAAGGGATTTCATTTTTTAAAACTTATTTTAACTCCTGACTTTTTGTGTGTTGAAAATGCACCATTCAAAGCCACATCATCATTTTTCAATCCTTTCTGACTTCATTTGTTATTTTTCATGCATTTACTAATTATTTTGAGCTATAAGACCCTAAGATTGAAAAGCATTTCAAATGAACTCTGAAAAGTTTGAAAGTTGGCATGGTATCATCATTTCATCCACATAGCATGTGCAGGAAAGTTGAGAGGGTTACGGCAAAAACTGGATGCACTTCGTGTACAAAACGGACAATCTCTTTCAAAGTATGAGGATTTCATACGGAAACTCGTCTGTTACAAAGGGATTTCATTTTTTAAAACTTATTTGAACTCCTGACTTTTTGTCTGTGCAAAATGCACCATTCAAAGCCACATCATCATTTTTCAATCCTTTCTGACTTCATTTGTTATTTTTCATGCATTTACTAATTATTTTGAGCTATAAGACCCTAAAATTGAAAAGCATTTCAAATGAACTCTGGAAAGGTTGAAAGTTGGCATGGTATCATCATTTCATCCACATAGCATGTGCAAGAAAGTTGAGAGGGTTATGGCAAAAACTGGATGCACTTCGTGTACAAAACGGACAATCTCTTTCAAAGTATCAGGATTTCATACGGAAACTCGTCTGTTACAAAGGGATTTCATTTTTTAAAACTTATTTGAACTCCTGACTTTTTCTGTGTTCAAAATGCACCATTCAAAGCCACATCATCATTTTTCAATCCTTTCTCACTTCATTTGTTATTTTTCATGCATTTACTAATTATTTTGAGCTATAAGACCCTAAAATTAAAAAGCATTTCAAATGAACTCTGAAAAGGTTGAAAGTTGGCATGGTATCATCATTTCATCCACATAGCATGTGCAAGAAAGGTTAGAGGGTTACGACATAAACTGGATGCACTTCCTGTACAAAACAGACAATCTCTTCCAAAGTATCACGATTTCATACGGAAACTCGTCTGGTACAAAGGGATTTCATTTTTAAAACCTTATTTGAACTCCTGACTTTTTGTGTGTTCAAAATGCACCATTCAAAGCCACATCATCATTTTTCAATCCTTTCTGACTTCATTTGTAATTTTTCATGCATTTACTAATTATTTTGATCTGTAAGACCCAAAAATTGAAAAGCATTTCAAATGAACTCTTAAAAGGTTGAAAGTTGGCATGGTATCATCATTTCATCCACATAGCATGTGCAAGAAAGTTGAGAGGGTTACGGCAAAAACTGGATGCACTTCGTGTACAAAACGGACAATCTCTTTCAAAGTATCAGGATTTCATACGGAAACTCGTCTGGTACAAAGGGATTTCATTTTTAAAAACTTATTTGAACTCCTGACTTTTTGTGTGTTCAAAATGCACCATTCAAAGCCACATCATCATTTTTCAATCCTTTCTGACTTCATTTGTTATTTTTCATGCATTTACTAATTATTTTGATCTATAAGACCCGAAAATTGAAAAGCATTTCAAATGAACTCTTAAAAGGTTGAAAGTTGGCATGGTATCATCATTTCATCCACATAGCATGTGCAAGAAAGCTGAGAGGGTTACGGCAAAAACTGGATGCACTTCGTGTACAAAACGGACAATCTCTTTCAAAGTATCAGGATTTCATACGGAAACTCGCTGTTACAAAGGGATTTCATTTTTTAAAACTTATTTTAACTCCTGACTTTTTGTGTGTTGAAAATGCACCATTCAAAGCCACATCATCATTTTTCAATCCTTTCTGACTTCATTTGTTATTTTTCATGCATTTACTAATTATTTTGAGCTATAAGACCCTAAGATTGAAAAGCATTTCAAATGAACTCTGAAAAGTTTGAAAGTTGGCATGGTATCATCATTTCATCCACATAGCATGTGCAGGAAAGTTGAGAGGGTTACGGCAAAAACTGGATGCACTTCGTGTACAAAACGGACAATCTCTTTCAAAGTATGAGGATTTCATACGGAAACTCGTCTGTTACAAAGGGATTTCATTTTTTAAAACTTATTTGAACTCCTGACTTTTTGTCTGTGCAAAATGCACCATTCAAAGCCACATCATCATTTTTCAATCCTTTCTGACTTCATTTGTTATTTTTCATGCATTTACTAATTATTTTGAGCTATAAGACCCTAAAATTGAAAAGCATTTCAAATGAACTCTGGAAAGGTTGAAAGTTGGCATGGTATCATCATTTCATCCACATAGCATGTGCAAGAAAATTGAGAGGGTTATGGCAAAAACTGGATGCACTTCGTGTACAAAACGGACAATCTCTTTCAAAGTATCAGGATTTCATACGGAAACTCGTCTGTTACAAAGGGATTTCATTTTTTAAAACTTATTTGAACTCCTGACTTTTTCTGTGTTCAAAATGCACCATTCAAAGCCACATCATCATTTTTCAATCCTTTCTCACTTCATTTGTTATTTTTCATGCATTTACTAATTATTTTGAGCTATAAGACCCTAAAATTAAAAAGCATTTCAAATGAACTCTGAAAAGGTTGAAAGTTGGCATGGTATCATCATTTCATCCACATAGCATGTGCAAGAAAGGTTAGAGGGTTACGACATAAACTGGATGCACTTCCTGTACAAAACAGACAATCTCTTCCAAAGTATCACGATTTCATACGGAAACTCGTCTGGTACAAAGGGATTTCATTTTTAAAACCTTATTTGAACTCCTGACTTTTTGTGTGTTCAAAATGCACCATTCAAAGCCACATCATCATTTTTCAATCCTTTCTGACTTCATTTGTAATTTTTCATGCATTTACTAATTATTTTGATCTGTAAGACCCAAAAATTGAAAAGCATTTCAAATGAACTCTTAAAAGGTTGAAAGTTGGCATGGTATCATCATTTCATCCACATAGCATGTGCAAGAAAGTTGAGAGGGTTACGGCAAAAACTGGATGCACTTCGTGTACAAAACGGACAATCTCTTTCAAAGTATCAGGATTTCATACGGAAACTCGTCTGGTACAAAGGGATTTCATTTTTAAAAACTTATTTGAACTCCTGACTTTTTGTGTGTTCAAAATGCACCATTCAAAGCCACATCATCATTTTTCAATCCTTTCTGACTTCATTTGTTATTTTTCATGCATTTACTAATTATTTTGATCTATAAGACCCGAAAATTGAAAAGCATTTCAAATGAACTCTTAAAAGGTTGAAAGTTGGCATGGTATCATCATTTCATCCACATAGCATGTGCAAGAAAGCTGAGAGGGTTACGGCAAAAACTGGATGCACTTCGTGTACAAAACGGACAATCTCTTTCAAAGTATCAGGATTTCATACGGAAACTCGCTGTTACAAAGGGATTTCATTTTTTAAAACTTATTTTAACTCCTGACTTTTTGTGTGTTGAAAATGCACCATTCAAAGCCACATCATCATTTTTCAATCCTTTCTGACTTCATTTGTTATTTTTCATGCATTTACTAATTATTTTGAGCTATAAGACCCTAAGATTGAAAAGCATTTCAAATGAACTCTGAAAAGTTTGAAAGTTGGCATGGTATCATCATTTCATCCACATAGCATGTGCAGGAAAGTTGAGAGGGTTACGGCAAAAACTGGATGCACTTCGTGTACAAAACGGACAATCTCTTTCAAAGTATGAGGATTTCATACGGAAACTCGTCTGTTACAAAGGGATTTCATTTTTTAAAACTTATTTGAACTCCTGACTTTTTGTCTGTGCAAAATGCACCATTCAAAGCCACATCATCATTTTTCAATCCTTTCTGACTTCATTTGTTATTTTTCATGCATTTACTAATTATTTTGAGCTATAAGACCCTAAAATTGAAAAGCATTTCAAATGAACTCTGGAAAGGTTGAAAGTTGGCATGGTATCATCATTTCATCCACATAGCATGTGCAAGAAAGTTGAGAGGGTTATGGCAAAAACTGGATGCACTTCGTGTACAAAACGGACAATCTCTTTCAAAGTATCAGGATTTCATACGGAAACTCGTCTGTTACAAAGGGATTTCATTTTTTAAAACTTATTTGAACTCCTGACTTTTTCTGTGTTCAAAATGCACCATTCAAAGCCACATCATCATTTTTCAATCCTTTCTGACTTCATTTGTTATTTTTCATGCATTTACTAATTATTTTGAGCTATAAGACCCTAAAATTGAAAAGCATTTCAAATGAACTCTGAAAAGGTTGAAAGTTGGCATGGTATCATCATTTCATCCACATAGCATGTGCAAGAAAGCTGAGAGGGTTACGTCAAAAACTGGATGCACTTCGTGTACAAAACGGACAATCTCTTTCAAAGTATCAGGATTTCATACGAAAACTCGTCTGTTACAAAGGGATTTCATTTTTTAAAACTTATTTGATCTCCTGACTTTTCGTGTGTTCAAAATGCACCATTCAAAGCCACATCATCATTTTTCAATCCTTTCTGACTTCATTTGTTATTTTTCATGCATTTACTAATTATTTTGAGCTATAATACCCTAAAATTGAAAAGCATTTCAAATGAACTCCGAAAAGGTTGAAAGTTGGCATGGTATCATCACTTCATCCACATAGCATGTACAAGAAAGTTGAGAGGGTTACGGCAAAACCTGGATGCACTTCGTGTATAAAACGAACAATCTCTTTCAAAGTATCAGGATTTCATACGGAAACTCGTCTGTTATAAAGGGATTTCATTTTTTAAAACTTATTTGAACTCCTGACTTTTTGTGTGTTCAAAATGCACCATTCAAAGCCACATCATCATTTTTCAATCCTTTCTGACTTCATTTGTCATTTTTCATGCATTTACTAATTATTTTGAGCTATAAGACCCTAAAATTGAAAAGCATTTCAAATGAACTCTGAAAAGGTTGAAAGTTGGCATGGTATCATCATTCCATCCACATAGCATGTGCAAGAAAGTTGAGAGGGTTACGGCAAAAACTGGATGCACTTCGTGTACAAAACGGACAATCTCTTTCAAAGTATCAGGATTTCATACGGAAACTCGTCTGTTACAAAGGGATTAAATTTTTTAAAACTTATTCGAACTCCTGACTTTTTGTGTGTTCAAAATGCACCATTCAAAGCCACATCATCATTTTTCAATCCTTTCTGACTTCATTTGTTATTTTTCATGCATTTACTAATTATTTTGAGCTATAAGACCCTAAAATTGAAAAGCATTTCAAATGAACACTGAAAAGGTTGAAAGTTGGCATGGTATCATCATTTCATCCACATAGCATGTGCAAGAATGTTGAGAGGGTTACGACATAAACTGGATGCACTTCCTGTACAAAACAGACAATCTCTTCCAAAGTATCACGATTTCATACGGAAACTCGTCTGGTACAAAGGGATTTCATTTTTAAAAACTTATTTGAACTCCTGACTTTTTGTGTGTTCAAAATGCACCATTCAAAGCCACATCATCATTTTTCAATCCTTTCTGACTTCATTTGTTATTTTTCATGCATTTACTAATTATTTTGATCTAAAGACCCAAAAATTGAAAAGCATTTCAAATGAACTCTTAAAAGGTTGAAAGTTGGCATGGTATCATCATTTCATCCACATAGCATGTGCAAGAAAGTTGAGAGGGTTACGGCAAAAACTGGATGCACTTCGTGTACAAAACGGACAATCTCTTTCAAAGTATCAGGATTTCATACGGAAACTCGCTGTTACAAAGGGATTTCATTTTTTAAAACTTATTTGAACTCCTGACTTTTTGTGTGTTCAAAATGCACCATTCAAAGCCACATCATCATTTTTCAATCCTTTCTGACTTCATTTGTTATTTTTCATGCATTTACTAATTATTTTGAGCTATAAGACCCTAAGATTGAAAAGCATTTCAAATGAACTCTGAAAAGTTTGAAAGTTGGCATCGTATCATCATTTCATCCACATAGCATGTGCAAGAAAGTTGAGAGGGTTACGGCAAAAACTGGATGCACTTCGTGTACAAAACGGACAATCTCTTTCAAAGTATGAGGATTTCATACGGAAACTCGTCTGTTACAAAGGGATTTCATTTTTTAAAACTTATTTGAACTCCTGACTTTTTGTGTGTGCAAAATGCACCATTCAAAGCCACATCATCATTTTTCAATCCTTTCTGACTTCATTTGTTATTATTCATGCATTTACTAATTATTTTGAGCTATAAGACCCTAAAATTGAAAAGCATTTCAAATGAACTCTGGAAAGGTTGAAAGTTGGCATGGTATCATCATTCCATCCACATAGCATGTGCAAGAAAGTTGAGAGGGTTACGGCAAAAACTGGATGCACTTCGTGTACAAAACGGACAATCTCTTTCAAAGTATCAGGATTTCATACGGAAACTCGTCTGTTACAAAGGGATTTCATTTTTTAAAACTTATTTGAACTCCTGACTTTTTGTGTGTTCAAAATGCACCATTCAAAGCCACATCATCATTTTTCAATCCTTTCTGACTTCATTTGTTAGTTTTCATGCATTTACTAATTATTTTGAGCTATAAGACCCTAAAATTGAAAAGCATTTCAATTGAACTCTGAAAAGGTTGAAAGTTGGCATGGTATCGTCATTTCATCCACATAGCATGTGCAAGAAAGTTGAGAGGGTTACGGCATAAACTGGATGCACTTCCTGTACAAAACGGACAATCTCTTCCAAAGTATCACGCTTTCATACGGAAACTCGTCTGGTACAAAGGGATTTCATTTTTAAAAACTTATTTGAACTCCTGACTTTTTGTGTGTTCAAAATGCACCATTCAAAGCCACATCATCATTTTTCAATCCTTTCTGACTTCATTTGTTATTTTTCATGCATTTACTAATTATTTTGATCTATAAGACCCGAAAATTGAAAAGCATTTCAAATGAACTCTTAAAAGGTTGAAAGTTGGCATGGTATCATCATTTCATCCACATAGCATGTGCAAGAAAGCTGAGAGGGTTACGGCAAAAACTGGATGCACTTCGTGTACAAAACGGACAATCTCTTTCAAAGTATCAGGATTTCATACGGAAACTCGCTGTTACAAAGGGATTTCATTTTTTAAAACTTATTTTAACTCCTGACTTTTTGTGTGTTGAAAATGCACCATTCAAAGCCACATCATCATTTTTCAATCCTTTCTGACTTCATTTGTTATTTTTCATGCATTTACTAATTATTTTGAGCTATAAGACCCTAAGATTGAAAAGCATTTCAAATGAACTCTGAAAAGTTTGAAAGTTGGCATGGTATCATCATTTCATCCACATAGCATGTGCAGGAAAGTTGAGAGGGTTACGGCAAAAACTGGATGCACTTCGTGTACAAAACGGACAATCTCTTTCAAAGTATGAGGATTTCATACGGAAACTCGTCTGTTACAAAGGGATTTCATTTTTTAAAACTTATTTGAACTCCTGACTTTTTGTCTGTGCAAAATGCACCATTCAAAGCCACATCATCATTTTTCAATCCTTTCTGACTTCATTTGTTATTTTTCATGCATTTACTAATTATTTTGAGCTATAAGACCCTAAAATTGAAAAGCATTTCAAATGAACTCTGGAAAGGTTGAAAGTTGGCATGGTATCATCATTTCATCCACATAGCATGTGCAAGAAAGTTGAGAGGGTTATGGCAAAAACTGGATGCACTTCGTGTACAAAACGGACAATCTCTTTCAAAGTATCAGGATTTCATACGGAAACTCGTCTGTTACAAAGGGATTTCATTTTTTAAAACTTATTTGAACTCCTGACTTTTTCTGTGTTCAAAATGCACCATTCAAAGCCACATCATCATTTTTCAATCCTTTCTAACTTCATTTGTTATTTTTCATGCATTTACTAATTATTTTGAGCTATAAGACCCTAAAATTGAAAAGCATTTCAAATGAACTCTGAAAAGGTTGAAAGTTGGCATGGTATCATCATTTCATCCACATAGCATGTGCAAGAAAGCTGAGAGGGTTACGTCAAAAACTGGATGCACTTCGTGTACAAAACGGACAATCTCTTTCAAAGTATCAGGATTTCATACGAAAACTCGTCTGTTACAAAGGGATTTCATTTTTTAAAACTTATTTGATCTCCTGACTTTTCGTGTGTTCAAAATGCACCATTCAAAGCCACATCATCATTTTTCAATCCTTTCTGACTTCATTTGTTATTTTTCATGCATTTACTAATTATTTTGAGCTATAATACCCTAAAATTGAAAAGCATTTCAAATGAACTCCGAAAAGGTTGAAAGTTGGCATGGTATCATCACTTCATCCACATAGCATGTACAAGAAAGTTGAGAGGGTTACGGCAAAACCTGGATGCACTTCGTGTATAAAACGAACAATCTCTTTCAAAGTATCAGGATTTCATACGGAAACTCGTCTGTTATAAAGGGATTTCATTTTTTAAAACTTATTTGAACTCCTGACTTTTTGTGTGTTCAAAATGCACCATTCAAAGCCACATCATCATTTTTCAATCCTTTCTGACTTCATTTGTCATTTTTCATGCATTTACTAATTATTTTGAGCTATAAGACCCTAAAATTGAAAAGCATTTCAAATGAACTCTGAAAAGGTTGAAAGTTGGCATGGTATCATCATTCCATCCACATAGCATGTGCAAGAAAGTTGAGAGGGTTACGGCAAAAACTGGATGCACTTCGTGTACAAAACGGACAATCTCTTTCAAAGTATCAGGATTTCATACGGAAACTCGTCTGTTACAAAGGGATTAAATTTTTTAAAACTTATTCGAACTCCTGACTTTTTGTGTGTTCAAAATGCACCATTCAAAGCCACATCATCATTTTTCAATCCTTTCTGACTTCATTTGTTATTTTTCATGCATTTACTAATTATTTTGAGCTATAAGACCCTAAAATTGAAAAGCATTTCAAATGAACACTGAAAAGGTTGAAAGTTGGCATGGTATCATCATTTCATCCACATAGCATGTGCAAGAATGTTGAGAGGGTTACGACATAAACTGGATGCACTTCCTGTACAAAACAGACAATCTCTTCCAAAGTATCACGATTTCATACGGAAACTCGTCTGGTACAAAGGGATTTCATTTTTAAAAACTTATTTGAACTCCTGACTTTTTGTGTGTTCAAAATGCACCATTCAAAGCCACATCATCATTTTTCAATCCTTTCTGACTTCATTTGTTATTTTTCATGCATTTACTAATTATTTTGATCTAAAGACCCAAAAATTGAAAAGCATTTCAAATGAACTCTTAAAAGGTTGAAAGTTGGCATGGTATCATCATTTCATCCACATAGCATGTGCAAGAAAGTTGAGAGGGTTACGGCAAAAACTGGATGCACTTCGTGTACAAAACGGACAATCTCTTTCAAAGTATCAGGATTTCATACGGAAACTCGCTGTTACAAAGGGATTTCATTTTTTAAAACTTATTTGAACTCCTGACTTTTTGTGTGTTCAAAATGCACCATTCAAAGCCACATCATCATTTTTCAATCCTTTCTGACTTCATTTGTTATTTTTCATGCATTTACTAATTATTTTGAGCTATAAGACCCTAAGATTGAAAAGCATTTCAAATGAACTCTGAAAAGTTTGAAAGTTGGCATCGTATCATCATTTCATCCACATAGCATGTGCAAGAAAGTTGAGAGGGTTACGGCAAAAACTGGATGCACTTCGTGTACAAAACGGACAATCTCTTTCAAAGTATGAGGATTTCATACGGAAACTCGTCTGTTACAAAGGGATTTCATTTTTTAAAACTTATTTGAACTCCTGACTTTTTGTGTGTGCAAAATGCACCATTCAAAGCCACATCATCATTTTTCAATCCTTTCTGACTTCATTTGTTATTATTCATGCATTTACTAATTATTTTGAGCTATAAGACCCTAAAATTGAAAAGCATTTCAAATGAACTCTGGAAAGGTTGAAAGTTGGCATGGTATCATCATTCCATCCACATAGCATGTGCAAGAAAGTTGAGAGGGTTACGGCAAAAACTGGATGCACTTCGTGTACAAAACGGACAATCTCTTTCAAAGTATCAGGATTTCATACGGAAACTCGTCTGTTACAAAGGGATTTCATTTTTTAAAACTTATTTGAACTCCTGACTTTTTGTGTGTTCAAAATGCACCATTCAAAGCCACATCATCATTTTTCAATCCTTTCTGACTTCATTTGTTAGTTTTCATGCATTTACTAATTATTTTGAGCTATAAGACCCTAAAATTGAAAAGCATTTCAATTGAACTCTGAAAAGGTTGAAAGTTGGCATGGTATCGTCATTTCATCCACATAGCATGTGCAAGAAAGTTGAGAGGGTTACGGCATAAACTGGATGCACTTCCTGTACAAAACGGACAATCTCTTCCAAAGTATCACGCTTTCATACGGAAACTCGTCTGGTACAAAGGGATTTCATTTTTAAAAACATATTTGAACTCCTGACTTTTTGTGTGTTCAAAATGCACCATTCAAAGCCACATCATCATTTTTCAATCCTTTCTGACTTCATTTGTTATTTTTCATGCATTTACTAATTATTTTGAGCTATAAGACCCTAAAATTGAAAAGCATTTCAAATGAACTCTTCAAAGGTTGAAAGTTGGCATGGTATCATCATTTCATCCACATAGCATGTGTGTAACACCCCGAGAATCATGCTACAGTAACTCCCTGTGATTAAGCTAATCATGTTGCTAAACAGGGCTTGAGCACATTTGAACCACACCCTTGTCAAACTCCTAGCTCAAACTTCAAATATAATTAAAGTGAAAAATAAAAGTTTTCAAAAATTCAAACAAAAATGTTCAGTGGGTGCTAAATAATACACTGGTAATTATGGTGGAGAAAACACATTTTTATAAAATGTCTAAATACTTTTAAATGAAATAAGACAGAAAAGGGAATAAGCAAATAAAGAGAAAACAGAACCCAGGCAGAGAAAAAGAAAAAAAAGGGAAAAAGGCCCGCTTCCCCCCCACTGCCCCCCGGCCCAAACTGGGCCGCAGCCGCGCCCCCGGCCCAGCCCACCTCCTCCCTCGCCCCTTCCCTGTTCCCCCGACCGGGTCGGAACAGGGGCGCGCTGCCGCCCGACCCCCTCGCCGGCACCGACGCCGGAGGGGATAAGGTCGCCAGCTCCCCCGCCTCCTCGGGCCTCCCTCCCACTCACCCCGCTCTCCCTCTCGGCCCCCGCGCCTCCCTCTTCCCTCCCCCGGATCCGCGCCGCTCTCCTCTGCCCCACGCCCGACGCGCTCGCCGCCGTTCCCGTCGTTCACGCGGCCACCGTGCCCCACTCGCCACCTCGCCGAGTCGTACGACGTCGCCGCCCTTGACTACACCCCCTCCGCCTCTCCGTCGAAGCTCGGAGCCACTACAACGACCTCTCCGAGCTCGCCTTCATCTTCGGACGCCGGCGACCCCCTTCTTCCCCGGCGACGACCTGCTGCTACTAAGCCACCCACGGGCCTTTCTTGCGCCACGCGGTGAGCTCCTCTACCTCCTCCCCCTCTCCGTTAGCTCGCTCGCGCTCCGTAGCTGCTTCCCCGCGCGCGCCCGAACGCCACGCCGCGGGGCTCGCCGCCGGCGTGTCTCCGGTGACCAAATGGTCACGGGCGTTGGCCCGCTAGCCCGACCGCACCGAGCCGCACCCGCCTAGGTAGTTAGTTCGGCCGTTCGCGCGCTCTAGCGTAGCTTCCGTCGGGCACCCGTAGCACCTCGCCGCCGGCGAGTTCATAGCGCTCGTCTCCGGCCGTTCCAGCCCCTCCGACCACCGCCGTTGGACACGCGACGTCGAGCCGCGTCGAACGCGCCCAGCCACGCCCCCGGAGACCCCCTGTACGTGAAACCCGTACCCCTCCCGAGCCGCGCCGCCGTGCGTCTGGTCGCCGGCGTTGCTCCGGCGCCGGCCGCCGACGTGGCACACCTGGGGCCACCCCCTGGGTCACTGCCAGTGGCCCCCACGGGTCCTAGTTGACTGGGTTGACCCAGTCAACTGCTGACTGGGCAGGCCCAGTCACTGACATGCGGGCCCCGCCGCAAAAATTAAAAAAGAAAATGTTTTATAAATAAAAATAATTAGTTTAATTAATCTCTCACTGACAGGTGGGCCCAGTAGTTAATTAACTAAAAACTAATTAGTTTAATCCTCTGTTAACCCACTGTCTATGACAGGTGGGTCCCCCTTGTCAGTTTGACCAGTCAACCCGGACTGTTGACCGCTGACGTCACTCATACGTCATGCTGACGTCATATCCCTTTTCTGTTAATTAAATAATTCCAGAAATTCAAATAAACTTTGAAAATTCATATCTTTTAAACCGTAACTCGGATGAAAATGTTTTCTATATGAAAGTTGCTCAGAACGACGAGACGAATCCGGATACGCAGTCCGTGCGTCCACCACACCTCCCTAACCTATCGAACTCGCAACTTTCCCCCTCCGGTCCTTCTGTCCGAAAACGCAAAACATCGGGAATACTTTCCCGGATGTTCCCCCCCTTCACCGGTACCACCTACTGTCGCGTTAGGACACCCCTAGCACCGCTCACTGTCATGTCACGCATCGTCATGCTTATGTTTGCATTGTATTTACTGTTTCTTCCCCCTCTTCTCTCCGGTAGACTACGAGACCGACACTGCTGCTGCCCAGTTCGACTACGGAGTCGACGACCCCTCCTACTTGCCAGAGCAACCAGGCAAGCCCCCCCCTTGATCACCAGATATCGCCTACTCTCCTCTATACTGCTTGCATTAGAGTAGTGTAGCATGTTACTGCTTTCGGTTAATCCTATTCTGTTGCATAGCCTGTCATTGTTGCTACAGTTGTTTCCCTTACCTGCTACCCTACTGCTTAGTATAGGATGCTAGTTTTCCATCAGTGGCCCTACATTCTTGTCCGTCTGCTGTGCTATACTATCGGGCCGTGATCACCTGGGCGGTGGACACGGGCATATACTTATATATTATATACATGACACCTGAGATGACTAAAGTCGGGTCGGCTCGTAGGAGTACCCGCAAGTGGATCTTTGTGGCGGAGCGACAGGGCAGGTTGAGACCGCCTAGGTAAGAGGTGGGCCTGGCCCTGGTCGGCGTTCGCGGATACTTAACACGCTTAACGAGATCTTGGTATTTGATCTGAGTCTGGCCATTTGGTCTATACGCACTAGCCATCTACGCGGGAGTAGTTATGGGTATCCCGGCGTCGTGGTATCAGCCGAAGCCTTCGTGACGTCAGCGACTGAGTGGCGCGCGCCGTGTTGGACCGCTTTGACGTAACCGCCGTGATCGTGTGGGTTGCTAGGTCTGCTCGCGGCCGCGTTCGCAACGTGCAGGTGTGCATAGGGCGATGGGCCCAGACCCCTGCGCGCTTAGGATTAGACCGGCGTGCTGACCGCTCTGTTGTGCTTAGGTGGGGCTGCGACGCGTTGATCTTACGAGGCCAGGCATGACCCAGAAAAGTGTGTCCGGCCAATTGGGATCGAGCGTGTTGGGTTATGTGGTGCACCCCTGCAGGGAAGTTTATCTATTCGAATAGCCGTGTCCCTCGGTAAAAGGACGACCCGGAGTTGTACCTTGAGCTTATGACAACTAGAACTGGATACTGAATAAAATACACCCTTCCAAGTGCCAGATACAACCCGGTGATCGCTCTCTAACAGGGTGACGAGGAGGGGATCGCCGGGTAGGATTATGCTATGCGATGCTACTTGGAGGACTTCAATCTACTCTCTTCTACATGCTGCAAGATGGAGATGACCCGAAGCGTAGTCTTCGACAGGACTAGCTATCCCCCTTTTAATTCTAGCATTCTGCAGTTCAGTCCACTGATATGCCCCTTTACACATATACCCATGCATATGTAGTGTAGCTCCTTGCTTGCGAGTACTTTGGATGAGTACTCACGGTTGCTTCTCTCCCTCTTTTTCCCCCTTTCCTTTCTATCTGGTTGTCGCAACCAGATGTTGGAGTCCAGGAGCCAGACGCCACCGTCGACGACCACTCCCACGGCACTGGAGGTGCCTACTACTACGTGCAGGCCGCTGACGACGACCAGGAGTAGTTAGGAGGTCCCAGGCAGGAGGCCTTGCCTCTTCGATCGTTGTTACTTTTGTGCTAGCCTTCTTAAGGCAAAACTTGTTTAACTTATGTCTGTACTCAGATATTGTTGCTTCCGCTGACTCGTCTATGATCGAGCACTTGTATTCGAGCCCTCGAGGCCCCTGGCTTGTATTATAATGCTTGTATGACTTATTTATGTTTTAGAGTTGTGTTGTGATATCTTCCCGTGAGTCCCTGATCGTGATCGTACACATTTGCGTGCATGATTAGTGTACGGTCAAATCGGGGGCGTCACAAGTTGGTATCAGAGCCGACTGCCTGTAGGAACCCCCCTTCCACACTCCTTGGCCGAAGTCGAGTCTAGTCATTGCAAAACTTTTACTAACATGGCTGTGCGGCTTACGGGCCCACATCGCCATTGGGTGGTACTAGGATCTTTTACTCCTCGACCTTTACTCTGGGACTCTAAACTCTCTTCTACTCGGGTTAAACGAATTTACTAACTCTAACACTAGGATCCCGTGACCGCATTCACCCCAAAGTTGGATAAGCCATAGTTGTTTCTCAGAATAGTATTTTGATCAATTCATACACTGTCATTTGACTCCTTTGAAACGTCTTTGCTTTCAGATGGAACCCACGAGGCAGGTTGTTCGCCACACGATGGCCATTGGTGCCTCGGGATCACCTGCGGTGCTAGCTGAGATGACGACCTATCTGGGTTATCGCTGGCACCCTGAATTCACAGTCTACGAGGAGTACCAGGACTTTAACCAGGAGCAGTACCGTGCCATCGTCCACCTCTACTCTCGGGAGTACGACTCCACTACTGTGATGCATACCGCACATGGTGTTGGTGTGACCATCGATATGGCTGTCCATGATGCAGCCTATGCTGCTCTGACACGTCTTCGTGGAGAGTATCAGGAGTTGGACACCTCCCCTTTCAGGCACATTGCTATCGCATCTGATGTTGGTGCGGAGGGATACTATACTGCTGCCTACTCCACTGTCACCCGAGAGCCCTTCTACCATCAGAACCTGGTTCTGCATGCTGATGGGCTGGATCGAGCTAACCGAGCTCTTCGCCACGAGATGTACACCACTCGTCAGTACCTTTACCGTGCTCTGACGCTGCTACACCCCTTTGTACGATCTGGACAGGTACCGCGTACTGCGATCTACCCAGCCAGGACCGTGATGCCCCACGGTGTCGGTTGGCCAGAGGTGGGAGGCTACTCTCCCGCACTTGGTCCTCTTCTGCCACCTGAGCGTCGGGCTCTACACCTGAGTATCCGCGGCCCCCAGTCTGCTGACGTGGAGGGCTATCTATTGCCTCACTACCAGCTGTCGGGCTACGATTACCTCCACAGTACCTCTTGGGACTGAGGTAGTCTTGCTTAGTTAGTATTAGTTGCAGTCGCCGCGAGCCTGTGTGCCGCCTATGATGTTTTAGTCTATGTACTGAACTCTATGCATGACCCCTTTTGTAAGTTATGCCGACTACTATGTAGTAGTTGTCGTGCTCCTTTCATTATGCATGTTTCATCATGAATGATTCTTGTCTTTACAACTATTTTCCAATGCTGAACTACCCCTGTTATATATTAGCAGGATGGTTAGACCAGGTGGTCGTGGTCGTGGTGGCGATGCCCCACCACCACCTGAGTACATGGCTGGTATGATCCAACAGTTTGAACTGAACCGCCAATTCATGGAAAATATGATGGCTCAGTTTCCTCGCCCCAATATGAACCAGCAGCCAGCCCAAGTGACTCTTCAAGATTTCATACGCATCAACCCAACCATCTACCGCAGCTCAACTCAGCCTCTGGATGCTGATGACTGGCTCCGTGACATCACCTATGAGATGGAGTCTGCTGATGTAGCCCCTGCCAGCTATGTCACCTTTGCTTCCTTCTTCTTGAAGGGACCCGCAGCTCAATGGTGGGACAGCCACAGGCATACTCTGCCAGTTGGAACAATCATCACCTGGCCAGACTTCCAAGCTGCTTTCCGTGCCCGCTTCATTCCTCAAGGAGTCATGGACCGGAAGAAGCGTGAGTTCCGCAACCTCACCCAAGGCAACAAAACTGTCGAAGCTTATCAGCGGGAGTTTCTGGACTTGTCCCGCTATGCTGAAGAAGACATTGCAACTGATGCACGCAGACAGGAGAAGTTCCGTGATGGCCTTCAAGCTGACATCAAGCTCGCACTTCTAGTGCATGACTTCGCCGATTTCGCCACCTTGGTGAATAAGGCCATCAATGTCGAGACTGGTCTGCAGGAATACCAGAGCTCTCAGAGGCGCAACCGTGACACGGGCTCATCTTCGGGCTCGCCCTCACAGAAGCGTAAGATATGGATCCCAAACAGCATGTATCGTCCAAATGCACCTGCTCCCAGGAAATCTTATGCTGCACCGCGTCTGCCTCCTCCACCATCTAAGCAGTCAAAGCTACCAGCTCCCCCACCTGGGGCTCCTGTTCCCACTCCCGATAATGGTTTGTGCTTCAAGTGTGGTCAACCGGGTCACTTTGCCAGGAACTGCTATCAGAATCAGAATCAACTGGCCCTTCCAGCAGCTGGCCGTGGTAACAACCAGCCCCGCAACAACAATGCTAAGTCTCAAGGTCGTGCTCATGCCAACCACGTTGATCTCAGCGAAGCTCAAGACCAGCCTACTACTGTGATGGGTACACTCCTCGTAAATTCAGTACCAGCATCCGTTTTATTTGATACAGGAGCATCCCACTCATTCATTTCAGCAGAATTTGCATTCCTGCATGGCATTAATCACGAAGAGATAAACACTCCGCTAGTGGTACACACCCCTGCGGGCCAATGTCAAACCTCTATGGTTAGTCGCGATGTTACTGTTGAAATTGAAGGACTGGAATTTCTTGTCTCTCCCATCGTACTGAAGTCCTGTAGCATTGATCTCATTCTGGGAATGAATTGGTTAAAAGCGCATACTGCTTCAATCGTTTGCACCACTAAGACCGTCCATCTGCTACACCCTTCAGATGAGATAGTTACTTACCAAGCCCATCTGGTGCAAAATCCCGAGGCAAGGCTCTATGCATTGAATGCATTGAACGCTGCACCACTCGAGGGCATTGAAAACATTCCCGTCGTGCGTGAATTCCTCGACGTCTTCCCTGAAGAACTTCCAGGGATTCCCCCTGCTAGAGCTGTCGAATTCATCATCGACTTGAAACCAGGCACCACTCCTATAGCCAAGCGACCCTACAAGATGCCGCCGCATGAACTCCTTGAGCTTAAGGAGGAAATCGACAAGTCTCTTCGCAAAGGATTCATTCGCCCAAGTTGCTCTCCTTGGGGAGCACCTTCTCTCTTTGTCAAGAAGAAGGACGGGACAAACCGGTTAGTTCAAGACTACCGTCCTATAAACCAAGCTACCATTCAGAATAAATACCCTCTTCCTCGGATCAATGATCTGTATGATCAACTGGCGGGTTCGTCAGTGTTCTCTAAGCTCGACTTGAGGTTGGGCTACCACCAGATCCGTGTTCGCGAAGAGGATATCCCAAAGACCGCCTTCGTGACTCGCTATGGTTCATACGAGTACACCGTCATGTCTTTCGGTTTAACCAATGCTCCAGCCACCTTCTCTCGTCTGATGAACTACATATTCATGGATTACCTCGACAAGTTCGTCGTGGTTTATCTGGATGATATCCTGATATTTTCCAAGAACGAAGAAGAACATGCTGAACATCTTCGTCTTGTGCTGGAAAAGCTACGAGAACATCAACTATATGCCAAGTTCTCTAAATGTGAATTTTGGCTACCCGAAGTAACCTATCTCGGGCATGTCATCTCTAAGGATGGTATTGCCGTCAACCACGAGCGAGTTCAGGCTATTCTTGATTGGACTCCTCCCAAGAATGTTAAGCAAGTCAGAAGTTTTCTCGGTCTCGCCAGCTATTGCCGTCGATTTGTCGAGAACTTCTCTAAGATCGCCAGGCCTCTGACTACCCTGTTGCATAAGGGTGTCAAGTTCCAATGGACAGACAAATGTCAGGAAAGTTTCCAAGCACTCAAAGACAAGTTGACTTCTGCCCTAGTTCTAGCTCCACCTGATACTAAGAAGGACTTCGTCATTTACTGCGACGCTTCCCGTCAAGGGTTAGGCTGTGTCCTAATGCAAGACCGCAAAGTGATTGCTTATGCCTCTCGACAATTGCGCCCTCACGAAGAGAACTACCCAGTTCACGACCTCGAACTTGCTGCAGTCATTCATGCGCTGAAGCAGTGGCGACATTACCTTCTCGGTAATCGTTGCGAGATCTTCACTGACCACCAAAGTCTGAAGTATCTGTTTACTCAACCAGATCTGAACCTCCGTCAACAGAGATGGATGGAGCTCGTTGCAGACTTTGACTTGGGTATTTCCTATACTCCAGGCAAGGCTAATGTAATGGCTGATGCCTTGAGCCGCAAGTCTTACTGCAACCACCTCCAGGTTCACAAAGTTCAGCCCTCGCTTGTTGAAGAATTCAGGAAGCTGAACCTCCATATTGTTCCTCCGGGTGCACTCGCTCCCCCTCCTAAGGAGTTCCGCAAGATGAACCTCCACGTTGTTACCCAGGGTTCCCTCAATACCCTAGTTGCTAAACCAGATCTCGAGGACAGCATCAAAAGGCTACAGAAGTATGTCTCTGAAGCCTACAAGATTAAGCGCTACCTCGCAGGAGGAAAGCCCTCATTCTTCACCATTTCTGAAGATGGCACCCTATACTTCAAGGGCCGCCTAGTGGTGCCATGTACAGAGAAAAACCTGGATATGACACAGGAAGTTATGAAAGAAGCTCATGATACGCCTCTAAGTATCCATCCTGGTAGTACAAAGATGTATCAAGACATCCGACAGAGATTCTGGTGGTCTAATATGAAGCAAGACATTGCTCGTTATGTTGCTGAGTGTGACGTTTGCCGTCGTATCAAAGCAGAACATCAAAGGCCTGCTGGAACTCTGCAACCTATCTCTATTCCTGAATGGAAATGGGACCATGTTGAGATGGACTTCGTCACTGGATTTCCCAAATCGCAGAAAGGTAATGATGCTATTCTTGTCGTCATTGACCGGCTTTCCAAAGTTGCACATTTTCTGGCAGTCAAAGAAACGATCACTGCTAGCCAGTTGGCAACGCTCTATATGTCCAGGATTGTTTCCCTCCACGGTATTCCATTGGTTATCAGTTCAGACCGTGGCAGCTTATTCACTTCAAGATTCTGGGCAAGTTTCCAAGAAGCTATGGGAACTCATCTGTCATTCAGTACTGCGTTTCATCCTCAATCGCAAGGGCAAGTTGAACGCGTCAACCAAGTTCTCGAAGACATGCTTCGAGCTTGCGTTATTTCCTTCGGCAAGAAATGGGAGGAATCTCTCCCGTATGCTGAGTTCTCTTATAATAATAGCTATCAAGCTAGTCTGAAGATGGCCCCCTTCGAAGTGTTATATGGACGAAAGTGCCGAACCCCTCTGAACTGGTCAGAAACTAGGGAACGTCCACTCTTCGGTCCGGATATTATCCAAGATGCCGAAGAACAAGTCCGCATTATTCGTGAGAATCTCAAGACTGCTCAGTCACGTCAGAAGAGTCAGTATGACCGTCATCATAAAGACATGGTCTATCAACCTGGCGAAAAGGCTTATCTTCGAGTCACACCTATGAAGGGTGCTCACCGCTTCGGGATCAAGGGCAAACTAGCTCCTCGCTATATTGGCCCATTCACTATCCTCGAAAGGCGTGGAAAAGTGGCATACCAACTGGAGCTACCGCCGAACCTTTCTCAGGTTCACGATGTGTTCCATGTGTCACAGCTCCGCCGTTGCTTCAAGGACCCAATCCGAGCTGTGGATCATGAAGTGCTCGAATTGCAGCAAGACCTCTCCTATAAGGAGCATCCGGTCCGCATTCTCGACCAAGCTGAACGCCGCACACGTCGGAAGGCGATCAAGTTTCTCAAAGTCCAGTGGTCGCACCATTCTGAAGATGAGGCCACTTGGGAACGAGAGGATCGTCTGCGCGAAGAATACCCTGCACTGTTTCCTTCTACCTCCTAAATCTCGGGACGAGATTTCTTGTAGTGGAGGAGATTTGTAACACCCCGACAATCATGCTACAGTAACTCCCTGTGATTAAGCTAATCATGTTGCTAAACAGGGCTTGATCACATTTGAACCACACCCTTGTCAAACTCCTAGCTCAAACTTCAAATATAATTAAAGTGAAAAATAAAAGTTTTCAAAAATTCAAACAAAAATGTTCAGTGGGTGCTAAATAATACACTGGTAATTATGGTGGAGAAAACACATTTTTATAAAATGTCTAAATACTTTTAAATGAAATAAGACAGAAAAGGGAATAAGCAAATAAAGAGAAAACAGAAAACAGAACCCAGGCAGAGAAAAAGAAAAAAAAAGGGGAAAAAGGCCCGCTTCCCCCCCACTGCCCCCCGGCCCAAACTGGGCCGCAGCCGCGCCCCCGGCCCAGCCCACCTCCTCCCTCGCCCCTTCCCTGTTCCCCCGACCGGGTCGGAACAGGGGCGCGCTGCCGCCCGACCCCCTCGCCGGCACCGACGCCGGAGGGGATAAGGTCGCCAGCTCCCCCGCCTCCTCGGGCCTCCCTCCCACTCACCCCGCTCTCCCTCTCGGCCCCCGCGCCTCCCTCTTCCCTCCCCCGGATCCGCGCCGCTCTCCTCTGCCCCACGCCCGACGCGCTCGCCGCCGTTCCCGTCGTTCACGCGGCCACCGTGCCCCACTCGCCACCTCGCCGAGTCGTACGACGTCGCCGCCCTTGACTACACCCCCTCCGCCTCTCCGTCGAAGCTCGGAGCCACTACAACGACCTCTCCGAGCTCGCCTTCATCTTCGGACGCCGGCGTCCCCTTCTTCCCCGGCGACGACCTGCTGCTACTAAGCCACCCACGGGCCTTTCTTGCGCCACGCGGTGAGCTCCTCTACCTCCTCCCCCTCTCCGTTAGCTCGCTCGCGCTCCGTAGCTGCTTCCCCGCGCGCGCCCGAACGCCACGCCGCGGGGCTCGCCGCCGGCGTGTCTCCGGTGACCAAATGGTCACGGGCGTTGGCCCGCTAGCCCGACCGCACCGAGCCGCACCCGCCTAGGTAGTTAGTTCGGCCGTTCGCGCGCTCTAGCGTAGCTTCCGTCGGGCACCCGTAGCACCTCGCCGCCGGCGAGTTCATAGCGCTCGTCTCCGGCCGTTCCAGCCCCTCCGACCACCGCCGTTGGACGCGCGACGTCGAGCCGCGTCGAACGCGCCCAGCCACGCCCCCGGAGACCCCCTGTACGTGAAACCCGTACCCCTCCCGAGCCGCGCCGCCGTGCGTCTGGTCGCCGGCGTTGCTCCGGCGCCGGCCGCCGACGTGGCACACCTGGGGCCACCCCCTGGGTCACTGCCAGTGGCCCCCACGGGTCCTAGTTGACTGGGTTGACCCAGTCAACTGCTGACTGGGCAGGCCCAGTCACTGACATGCGGGCCCCGCCGCAAAAATTAAAAAAGAAAATGTTTTATAAATAAAAATAATTAGTTTAATTAATCTCTCACTGACAGGTGGGCCCAGTAGTTAATTAACTAAAAACTAATTAGTTTAATCCTCTGTTAACCCACTGTCTATGACAGGTGGGTCCCCCTTGTCAGTTTGACCAGTCAACCCGGACTGTTGACCGCTGACGTCACTCATACGTCATGCTGACGTCATATCCCTTTTCTGTTAATTAAATAATTCCAGAAATTCAAATAAACTTTGAAAATTCATATCTTTTAAACCGTAACTCGGATGAAAATGTTTTCTATATGAAAGTTGCTCAGAACGACGAGACGAATCCGGATACGCAGTCCGTGCGTCCACCACACCTCCCTAACCTATCGAACTCGCAACTTTCCCCCTCCGGTCCTTCTGTCCGAAAACGCAAAACATCGGGAATACTTTCCCGGATGTTCCCCCCCTTCACCGGTACCACCTACTGTCGCGTTAGGACACCCCTAGCACCGCTCACTGTCATGTCACGCATCGTCATGCTTATGTTTGCATTGTATTTACTGTTTCTTCCCCCTCTTCTCTCCGGTAGACTACGAGACCGACACTGCTGCTGCCCAGTTCGACTACGGAGTCGACGACCCCTCCTACTTGCCAGAGCAACCAGGCAAGCCCCCCCCTTGATCACCAGATATCGCCTACTCTCCTCTATACTGCTTGCATTAGAGTAGTGTAGCATGTTACTGCTTTCGGTTAATCCTATTCTGTTGCATAGCCTGTCATTGTTGCTACAGTTGTTTCCCTTACCTGCTACCCTACTGCTTAGTATAGGATGCTAGTTTTCCATCAGTGGCCCTACATTCTTGTCCGTCTGCTATGCTATACTATCGGGCCGTGATCACCTGGGCGGTGGACACGGGCATATACTTATATATTATATACATGACACCTGAGATGACTAAAGTCGGGTCGGCTCGTAGGAGTACCCGCAAGTGGATCTTTGTGGCGGAGCGACAGGGCAGGTTGAGACCGCCTAGGTAAGAGGTGGGCCTGGCCCTGGTCGGCGTTCGCGGATACTTAACACGCTTAACGAGATCTTGGTATTTGATCTGAGTCTGGCCATTTGGTCTATACGCACTAGCCATCTACGCGGGAGTAGTTATGGGTATCCCGGCGTCGTGGTATCAGCCGAAGCCTTCGTGACGTCAGCGACTAAGTGGCGCGCGCCGTGTTGGACCGCTTTGACGTAACCGCCGTGATCGTGTGGGTTGCTAGGTCTGCTCGCGGCCGCGTTCGCAACGTGCAGGTGTGCATAGGGCGATGGGCCCAGACCCCTGCGCGCTTAGGATTAGACCGGCGTGCTGACCGCTCTGTTGTGCTTAGGTGGGGCTGCGACGCGTTGATCTTACGAGGCCGGGCATGACCCAGAAAAGTGTGTCCGGCCAATTGGGATCGAGCGTGTTGGGTTATGTGGTGCACCCCTGCAGGGAAGTTTATCTATTCGAATAGCCGTGTCCCTCGGTAAAAGGACGACCCGGAGTTGTACCTTGAGCTTATGACAACTAGAACTGGATACTGAATAAAATACACCCTTCCAAGTGCCAGATACAACCCGGTGATCGCTCTCTAACAGGGTGACGAGGAGGGGATCGCCGGGTAGGATTATGCTATGCGATGCTACTTGGAGGACTTCAATCTACTCTCTTCTACATGCTGCAAGATGGAGATGACCCGAAGCGTAGTCTTCGACAGGACTAGCTATCCCCCTTTTAATTCTGGCATTCTGCAGTTCAGTCCACTGATATGCCCCTTTACACATATACCCATGCATATGTAGTGTAGCTCCTTGCTTGCGAGTACTTTGGATGAGTACTCACGGTTGCTTCTCTCCCTCTTTTTCCCCCTTTCCTTTCTATCTGGTTGTCGCAACCAGATGTTGGAGTCCAGGAGCCAGACGCCACCGTCGACGACGACTCCCACGGCACTGGAGGTGCCTACTACTACGTGCAGGCCGCTGACGACGACCAGGAGTAGTTAGGAGGTCCCAGGCAGGAGGCCTTGCCTCTTCGATCGTTGCTACTTTTGTGCTAGCCTTCTTAAGGCAAAACTTGTTTAACTTATGTCTGTACTCAGATATTGTTGCTTCCGCTGACTCGTCTATGATCGAGCACTTGTATTCGAGCCCTCGAGGCCCCTGGCTTGTATTATAATGCTTGTATGACTTATTTATGTTTTAGAGTTGTGTTGTGATATCTTCCCGTGAGTCCCTGATCGTGATCGTACACATTTGCGTGCATGATTAGTGTACGGTCAAATCGGGGGCGTCACAATGTGCAAGAATGTTGAGAGGGTTACGACAAAAACTGGATGCACTTCGTGTCAAAACCGGACAATCTCTTTCAAAGTATCAGGATTTCATACGGAAACTCAGTCTGTTTCAAAGAGATTTCATTTTTTAAAACTTATTTGAACTCCTGACTTTTTGTGTGTTCAAAATGCACCATTCAAAGCCACATCATCATTTTTCAATCCTTTCTGACTTCATTTGTTATTTTTCATGCATTTACTAATTATTTTGAGCTATAAGACCCTAAAATTGAAAAGCATTTCAAATGAACACTGAAAAGGTTGAAAGTTGGCATGGTATCATCATTTCATCCACATAGCATGTGCAAGAATGTTGAGAGGGTTACAACATAAACTGGATGCACTTCCTGTACAAAACAGACAATCTCTTCCAAAGTATCACGATTTCATACGGAAACTCGTCTGGTACAAAGGGATTTCATTTTTAAAAACTTATTTGAACTCCTGACTTTTTGTGTGTTCAAAATGCACCATTCAAAGCCACATCATCATTTTTCAATCCTTTCTGACTTCATTTGTTATTTTTCATGCATTTACTAATTATTTTGATCTATAAGACCCAAAAATTGAAAAGCATTTCAAATGAACTCTTAAAAGGTTGAAAGTTGGCATGGTATCATCATTTCATCCACATAGCATGTGCAAGAAAGTTGAGAGGGTTACGGCAAAAACTGGATGCACTTCGTGTACAAAACGGACAATCTCTTTCAAAGTATCAGGATTTCATACGGAAACTCGTCTGTTACAAAGGGATTTCAATTTTTAAAACTTATTTGAACTCCTGACTTTTTGTGTGTTCAAAATGCACCATTCAAAGCCACATCATCATTTTTCAATCCTTTCTGACTTCTTTGTTATTTTTCATGCATTTACTAATTATTTTGAGCTATAAGACCCTAAGATTGAAAAGCATTTCAAATGAACTCTGAAAAGTTTGAAAGTTGGCATGGTATCATCATTTCATCCACATAGCATGTGCAAGAAAGTTGAGAGGGTTACGGCAAAAACTGGATGCACTTCCTGTACAAAACGGACAATCTCTTTCAAAGTATGAGGATTTCATACGGAAACTCGTCTGTTACAAAGGGATTTCATTTTTTAAAACTTATTTGAACTCCTGACTTTTTGTGTGTGCAAAATGCACCATTCAAAGCCACATCATCATTTTTCAATCCTTTCTGACTTCATTTGTTATGTTTCATGCATTTACTAATTATTTTGAGCTATAAGACCCTAAAATTGAAAAGCATTTCAAATGAACTCTGGAAAGGTTGAAAGTTGGCATGGTATCATCATTCCATCCACATAGCATGTGCAAGAAAGTTGAGAGGGTTACGGCAAAAACTGGATGCACTTCGTGTACAAAACGGACAATCTCTTTCAAAGTATCAGGATTTCATACGGAAACTCGTCTGTTACAAAGGGATTTCATTTTTTAAAACTTATTTGAACTCCTGACTTTTTGTGTGTGCAAAATGCACCATTCAAAGCCACATCATCATTTTTCAATCCTTTCTGACTTCATTTGTTATGTTTCATGCATTTACTAATTATTTTGAGCTATAAGACCCTAAGATTGAAAAGCATTTCAAATGAACTCTGAAAAGTTTGAAAGTTGGCATGGTATCATCATTTCATCCACATAGCATGTGCAAGAAAGTTGACAGGGTTACGGCAAAAACTGGATGCACTTCGTGTACAAAACGGACAATCTCTTTGAAAGTATCAGGATTTCATACGGAAACTCGTCTGTTACAAAGGGATTTCATTTTTTAAAACTTATTTGAACTCCTGACTTTTTGTGTATTCAAAATGCACCATTCAAAGCCACATCATCATTTTTCAATCCTTTCTGACTTCATTTGTTAGTTTTCATGCATTTACTAATTATTTTGAGCTATAAGACCCTAAAATTGAAAAGCATTTCAAATGAACTCTGAAAAGGTTGAAAGTTGGCATGGTATCATCATTTCATCCACATAGCATGTGCAAGAAAGTTGAGAGGGTTACGGCATAAACTGGATGCACTTCCTGTACAAAACGGACAATCTCTTTCAAAGTATCAGGATTTCATACGGAAACTCGTCTGTTACAAAGGGATTTCATTTTTTAAAACTTATTTGAACTCCTGACTTTTTGTGTGTGCAAAATGCACCATTCAAAGCCACATCATCATTTTTCAATCCTTTCTGACTTCATTTGTTATGTTTCATGCATTTACTAATTATTTTGAGCTATAAGACCCTAAGATTGAAAAGCATTTCAAATGAACTCTGAAAAGTTTGAAAGTTGGCATGGTATCATCATTTCATCCACATAGCATGTGCAAGAAAGTTGACAGGGTTACGGCAAAAACTGGATGCACTTCGTGTACAAAACGGACAATCTCTTTGAAAGTATCAGGATTTCATACGGAAACTCGTCTGTTACAAAGGGATTTCATTTTTTAAAACTTATTTGAACTCCTGACTTTTTGTGTATTCAAAATGCACCATTCAAAGCCACATCATCATTTTTCAATCCTTTCTGACTTCATTTGTTAGTTTTCATGCATTTACTAATTATTTTGAGCTATAAGACCCTAAAATTGAAAAGCATTTCAAATGAACTCTGAAAAGGTTGAAAGTTGGCATGGTATCATCATTTCATCCACATAGCATGTGCAAGAAAGTTGAGAGGGTTACGGCATAAACTGGATGCACTTCCTGTACAAAACGGACAATCTCTTCCAAAGTATCACGCTTTCATACGGAAACTCGTCTGGTACAAAGGGATTTCATTTTTTAAAACATATTTGAACTCCTGACTTTTTGTGTGTTCAAAATGCACCATTCAAAGCCACATCATCATTTTTCAATCCCTTCTGACTTCATTTGTTATTTTTCATGCATTTACTAATTATTTTGAGCTATAAGACCCTAAAATTGAAAAGCATTTCAAATGAACTCTTCAAAGGTTGAAAGTTGGCATGGTATCATCATTTCATCCACATAGCATGTGCAAGAATGTTGAGAGGGTTACGACAAAAACTGGATGCACTTCGTGTCAAAACCGGACAATCTCTTTCAAAGTATCAGGATTTCATACGGAAACTCGTCTGTTTCAAAGAGATTTCATTTTTCAAAACTTATTTGAACTCCTGACTTTTTGTGTGTTCAAAATGCACCATTCAAAGCCACATCATCATTTTTCAATCCTTTCTGACTTCATTTGTTATTTTTCATGCATTTACTAATTATTTTGAGCTATAAGACCCTAAAATTGAAAAGCATTTCAAATGAACACTGAAAAGGTTGAAAGTTGGCATGGTATCATCATTTCATCCACATAGCATGTGCAAGAATGTTGAGAGGGTTACGACATAAACTGGATGCACTTCCTGTACAAAACAGACAATCTCTTCCAAAGTATCACGATTTCATACGGAAACTCGTCTGGTACAAAGGGATTTCATTTTTAAAAACTTATTTGAACTCCTGACTTTTTGTGTGTTCAAAATGCACCATTCAAAGCCACATCATCAATTTTCAATCCTTTCTGACTTCATTTGTTATTTTTCATGCATTTACTAATTATTTTGATCTATAAGACCCAAAAATTGAAAAGCATTTCAAATGAACTCTTAAAAGGTTGAAAGTTGGCATGGTATCATCATTTCATCCACATAGCATGTGCAAGAAAGTTGAGAGGGTTACGGCAAAAACTGGATGCACTTCGTGTACAAAACGGACAATCTCTTTCAAAGTATCAGGATTTCATACGGAAACTCGCTGTTACAAAGGGATTTCAATTTTTAAAACTTATTTGAACTCCTGACTTTTTGTGTGTTCAAAATGCACCATTCAAAGCCACATCATCATTTTTCAATCCTTTCTGACTTCATTTGTTATTTTTCATGCATTTACTAATTATTTTGAGCTATAAGACCCTAAGATTGGAAAGCATTTCAAATGAACTCTGAAAAGTTTGAAAGTTGGCATGGTATCATCATTTCATCCACATAGCATGTGCAAGAAAGTTGAGAGGGTTACGGCAAAAAAGGATGCACTTCGTGTACAAAACGGAAATCTCTTTCAAAGTATCAGGATTTCATACGGAAACTCGTCTGTTACAAAGGGATTTCATTTTTTTAAACTTATTTGAACTCCTGACTTTTCGTGTGTTCAAAATGCACCATTAAAAGCCACATCATCATTTTTCAATCCTTTCTGACTTCATTTGTTATTTTTCATGCATTTACTAATTATTTTGAGCTATAAGACGCTAAAATTGAAAAGCAGTTCAAATGAACTCCGAAAAGGTTGAAAGTTGGCATGGTATCATCATTTCATCCACATAGCATGTGCAAGAAAGTTGAGAGGGTTACGGCAAAAATTGGATGCACTTCGTGTACAAAACGGACAATCTCTTTCAAAGTATCAGGATTTCATACGGAAACTCGTCTGCTACAGAGGGATTCCATTTTTTAAAACTTATTTGAACTCCTGACTTTTTGTGTGTTCAAAATGCACCATTCAAAGCCACATCATCATTTTTCAATCCTTTCTGACTTCATTTGTTATTTTTCATGCACTTACTAATTATTTTGAGCTATAAGACCCTAAAATTGAAAAGTATTTCAAATGAACTCTGAAAAGGTTGAAATTTGGTGTGGTATCATCATTTCATCCACATAGCATGTGGAAGAAAGTTGAGAGGGTTACAGCAAAAACTGGATGCACTTCGTGTACAAAACGGACAATCTCTTTCAAAGTATAAGGATTTCATACGAAAACTCGTCTGTTACAAAGGGATTTCATTTTTTAAAACTTATTTGAATTCCTGACTTTTTGTGTGTGCAAAATGCACCATTAAAAGCCACATCATCATGTTTCAATCCTTTCTGACTTCATTTGTTATTTTTCATGCATTTACTAATTATTTTGAGCTATAAGACCCTAAGATTGAAAAGCATTTCAAATGAACTCTGAAAAGGTTGAAAGTTGGCATGGTATCATCATTTCATCCACATAGCATGTGCAAGAAGTTGAGAGGGTTACGGCATAAACTGGATGCACTTCGTGTACAAAACGGACAATCTCTTTCAAAGTATCAGGATTTCATACGGAAACTCGTCTGTTACAACGGGATTTCATTTTTTTAAACTTATTTGAACTCCTGACTTTTTGTGTGTTCAAAATGCACCATTCAAAGCCACATCATCATTTTTCAATCCTTTCTGACTTCATTTGTTATTTTTCATGCATTTACTAATTATTTTGAGCTATGAGACCCTAAAATTGAAAAGCATTTCAAATGAACTCTGAAAAGGTTGAAAGTTGGCATGGTCTCATCATTTCATCCACAAAACATGTGCAAGAAATTTGAGAGGGTTACGACATAAACTGGATGCACTTCCTGTACAAAACGGACAATCTCTTCCAAAGTATCACGATTTTATACGGAAACTCGTCTGGTACAAAGGGATTTCATTTTTAAAAACTTATTTGAACTCCTGACTTTTTGCGTGTTCAAAATGCACCACTCAAAGCGACATCATCATTTTTCAATCCTTTCTGACTTCATTTGTCATTTTTCATGCATTTACTAATTATTTTGAGCTATAAGACCCTAAAATTGAAAAGCATTTCAAATGAAGTCTTAAAAGGTTGAAAGTTGGCATGGCATCATCATTTCATCCACATAGCATGTGCAAGAAAGTTGAGAGGGTTACGGCAAAAACTGGATGCACTTCGTGTACAAAACGGACAATCTCTTTCAAACTATCAGGATTTCATACGGAAACTCGTCTGTTACAAAGGGATTTCATTTTTTAAAACTTATTTGAACTCCTGACTTTTTGTGTGTTCAAAATGCACCATTCAAAGCCACATCATCATTTTTCAATCCTTTCTGACTTCATTTGTTATTTTTCATGCATTCACTAATTATTTTGAGCTATAAGACCCTAAAATTGAAAAGCAGTTCAAATGAACTCCGAAAAGGTTGAAAGTTGGAATGGTATCATCATTCCATCCAGATAGCATGTGCAAGAAAGTTGAGAGGGTTACGGCAAAAACTGGATGCACTTCGTGTACAAAACGGACAATCTCTTTCAAAGTATGAGGATTTCATACGGAAACTCGTCTGTTACAAAGGGATTTCATTTTTTAAAACTTAATTGAACTCCTGACTTTTTGTGTGTTCAAAATGCACCATTCAAAGCCACATCATCATTTTTCAATCCTTTCTGACTTCATTTGTTATTTTTCATGCACTTACTAATTATTTTGAGCTATAAGACCCTAAAATTGAAAAGCATTTCAAATGAACTCTGAAAAGGTTGAAAGTTGGCATGGTATCATCATTTCATCCACATAGCATGTGCAAGAAAGTTGAGAGGGTTACGGCAAAAACTGGATGCACTTCGTGTACAAAACGGACAATCTTTTTCAAAGTATCAGGATTTCATACGGAAACTAGTCTGTTACAAAGGGATTTCATTTTTTAAAACTTATTTGAACTCCTGACTTTTTGTGTGTTCAAAATGCACCATTCAAAGCCACATCACCATTTTTCAATCCTTTCTGACTTCATTTGTTATTTTTCATGCATTTACTAATTATTTTGAGCTATAAGACCCTAAAATTGAAAAGCATTTCAAATAAACTCTGAAAAGGTTGAAAGCTGGCATGGTATCATCATTCCATGCACATAGCATGTGCAAGAAAGTTGAGAGGGTTACGGCAAAAACTGGATGCACTTCGTGTACAAAACGGACAATCTCTTTCAAAGTATCAGCATTACATACGGAAACTCGTCTGTTACAAAGGGATTTCATTTTTTTAAACATATTTGAACTCCTGACTTTTTGTGTGTTCAAAATGCACCATTCAAAGCCACATCACCATTTTTCAATCCTTTCTGACTTCATTTGTTATTTTTCATGCATTTACTAATTGTTTTGAGCTATAAGACCCTAAAATTGAAAAGCATTTCAAATGAACTCCGAAAAGGATGAAAGTTGGCATGGTATCATCATTTCATCCACATAACATGTGCAAGAAATTTGAGAGGGTTACAGCATAAACTGGATGCACTTCGTGTACAAAACGGACAATCTCTTCCAAAGTATCAGGATTTCATACGGAAACTCGTTTGTTACAAAGGGATTTCATTTTTTAAAACTTATTTGAACTCCTGACTTTTTGTGTTTTCAAAATGCACCATTCAAAGCCACATCATCATTTTTCAATCCTTTCTGACTTCATTTGTTATTTTTCATGCATTTACTAATTATTTTGAGCTATAAGACCCTAAAATTGAAAAGCATTTCAAATGAACTCTTAAAAGGTTGAAAGTTGGCATGGTATCATCATTTCATCCACATAGCATGTGCAAGAAAGTTGAGAGGGTTACGGCAAAAACTGGATGCACTTCATGTACAAAACGGACAATCTCTTTCAAAGTATCAGGATTTCATACGGAAACTCGTGTGTTACAAAGGGATTTCATTTTTTAAAACTTATTTGAACTCTTGACTTTTTGTGTGTTCAAAATGCACCATTCAAAGCCACATCATCATTTTTCAATTCTTTCTGACTTCATTTGTTATTTTTCATGCATTTACTAATTATTTTGAGCTATAAGACCCTAAAATTGAAAAGCATTTCAAATGAACTCTTAAAAGGTTGAAAGTTGGCATGGTATCATCATTTCATCCACATAGCATGTGCAAGAAAGTTGAGAGGGTTATGGCAAAAACTGGATACACTTCGTGTACAAAACGGACAATCTCTTTCAAAGTATCAGGATTTCATACGGAAACTCGTCTGTTACAAAGGGACTTCATTTTTTAAAACTTATTTGAACTCGTGACTTTTTGTGTGTTCAAAATGCACCATTCAAAGCCACATCATCATTTTTCAATCCTTTCTGACTTCATTTGTTATTTTTCATGCATTTACTAATTATTTTGAGCTATAAGACCCTAAAATTGAAAAGCATTTCAAATGAACTCTGAAAAGGTTGAAAGTTGGCATGGTATCATCATTTCATCCACATAGCATGTGCAATAAAGTTGAGAGGGTTACGGCAAAAACTGGATGCACTTCGTGTACAAAACGGACAATCTCTTTCAAAGTATCAGGATTTCATACGGAAACTCGTCTGTTACAAAGGGATTTCATTTTTTAAAACTTATTTGAACTCCTGACTTTTTGTGTGTGCAAAATGCACCATTCAGAGCCACATCATCATTTTTCAATCCTTTCTGACTTCATTTGTTATTTTTCATGCATTTACTAATTATTTTGAGCTATGAGACCCTATAATTGAAAAGCATTTCAAATGAACCCTGAAAAGGTTGAAAGTTTGCATGGTATCATCATTCCATCCACATAGCATGTGCAAGAAAGTTGAGAGGGTTACGGCAAAAACTGGATGCACTTCGTGTACAAAATGGACAATCTCTTTCAAAGTATCACAATTTCATACGGAAACTCGTCTGTTACAAAGGGATTTCATTTTTTTAAACTCATTTGAACTCCTGACTTATTGTGTGTTCAAAATGCACCATTCAAAGCCACATCATCATTTTTCAATCCTTTCTGACTTCATTTGTTATTTTTCATGCATTTACTAATTATTTTGAGCTATAAGACCCTAAAATTGAAAAGCATTTCAAATGAACTCTGAAAAGGTTGAAAGTTGGAATGGTATCATCATTTCATCCACATAGCATGTGCAACAAAGTTGAGAGGGTTACGGCAAAAACTGGATGCACTTCGTGTACAAAACGGACAATCTCTTTCAAAGTATCAGGATTTCATACGGAAACTCGTCTGTTACAAAGGGATTTCATTTTTTTAAACTTATTTGAATTCCTGACTTTTTGTGTGTTAAAAATGCACCATTCAAAGCCACATCATCATTTTTCTGTCTTTTCTGACTTCATTTGTTATTTTTCATGCATTTACTAATTATTTTGAGCTATAAGACCCTAAGATTTAAAAGCATTTCAAATGAACTCTGAAAAGGTTGAAAGTTGGCATGGTATCATCATTTCATCCCCATAGCATGTGCAATAAAGTTGAGAGGGTTACGGCAAAAACTGGATGCACTTCGTGTACAAAACGGACAATCTCTTTCAAAGTATCAGGATTTCATACGGAAACTAGTCTGTTACAAAGGGGTTTCATTTTTTAAAACTTATTTGAACTCCTGACTTTTTGTGTGTTCAAAATGCACCATTCAAAGCCACATCACCATTTGTCAATCCTTTCTGACTTCATTTGTTATTTTTCATGCATTTACTAATTATTTTGAGCTATAAGACCCTAAAATTGATAAGCATTTCAAATGAACTCTGAAAAGGTTGAAAGCTGGCATGGTATCATCATTCCATCCACATAGCATGTGCAAGAAAGTTGAGAGGGTTACGGCAAAAACTGGATGCACTTCGTGTACAAAACGGACAATCTCTTTCAAAGTATCAGGGTTACATACGGAAACTCGTCTGTTACAAAGGGATTTCATTTTTTTAAAACATATTTGAACTCCTGACTTTTTGTGTGTTCAAAATGCACCATTCAAAACCACATCACCATTTTTCAATCCTTTCTGACTTCATTTGTTATTTTTCATGCATTTACTAATTATTTTGAGCTATAAGACCCTAAAATTGAAAAGCATTTCAAATGAACTCTGAAAAGGATGAAAGTTGGCATGGTATCATCATTTCATCCACATAACATGTGCAAGAAATTTGAGAGGGTTACAGCATAAACTGGATGCACTTCGTGTACAAAACGGACAATCTCTTCCAAAGTATCACGATTTCATCCGGAAACTCGTCTGGTACAAAGGGATTTCATTTGTAAAAACTTATTTGAACTCCTGACTTTTTGTGTGTTCAAAATGCACCATTCAAAGCCACATCATCATTTTTCAATCCTTTCTGACTTCATTTGTTATTTTTCATGCATTTACTAATTATTTTGAGCTATAAGACCCTAAAATTGAAAAGCATTTCAAATGAAATCTTAAAAGGTTGAAAGTTGGCATGGTATCATCATTTCATCCACATAGCATGTGCAAGAAAGTTGAGAGGGTTACGGCAAAAAGTGGTTGCACTTCGTGTACAAAACGGTCAATCTCTTTCAAAGTATCAGGATTTCATACGGAAACTCGTCTGTTACAAAGGGATTTCATTTTTTAAAACTTATTTGAACTCCTGACTTTTTGTGTGTTCAAAATGCACCATTCAAAGCCACATCATCATTTTTCAATCCTTTCTGACTTCATTTGTTATTTTTCATGCATTTACTAATTATTTTGAGCTATAAGACCCTAAAATTGAAAAGCATTTCAAATGAACTCTTAAAAGGTTGAAAGTTGGCATGGTATCATCATTTCATCCACATAGCATGTGCAAGAAAGTTGAGAGGGTTACGGCAAAAACTGGATGCACTTCGTGTACAAAACGGACAATCTCTTTCAAAGTATCAGGATTTCATACGGAAACTCGTCTGTTACAAAGGGACTTCATTTTTTAAAACTTATTTGAACTCGTGACTTTTTGTGTGTTCAAAATGCACCATTCAAAGCCACATCATCATTTTTCAATCCTTTCTGACTTCATTTGTTATTTTTCATGCATTTACTAATTATTTTGAGCTATAAGACCCTAAAATTGAAAAGCGTTTCAAATGAACTCTGAAATGGTTGAAAGTTGGCATGGTATCATCATTTCATCCACATAGCATGTGCAATAAAGTTGAGAGGGTTACGGCAAAAACTGGATGCACTTCGTGTACAAAACGGACAATCTCTTTCAAAGTATCAGGATTTCATACGGAAACTCGTCTGTTACAAAGGGATTTCATTTTTTAAAACTTATTTGAACTCCTGACTTTTTGTGTGTGCAAAATGCACCATTCAGAGCCACATCATCATTTTTCAATCCTTTCTGACTTCATTTGTTATTTTTCATGCATTTACTAATTATTTTGAGCTATGAGACCCTATAATTGAAAAGCATTTCAAATGAACCCTGAAAAGGTTGAAAGTTTGCATGGTATCATCATTCCATCCACATAGCATGTGCAAGAAAGTTGAGAGGGTTACGGCAAAAACTGGATGCACTTCGTGTACAAAATGGACAATCTCTTTCAAAGTATCACAATTTCATACGGAAACTCGTCTGTTACAAAGGGATTTCATTTTTTTAAACTCATTTGAACTCCTGACTTATTGTGTGTTCAAAATGCACCATTCAAAGCCACATCATCATTTTTCAATCCTTTCTGACTTCATTTGTTATTTTTCATGCATTTACTAATTATTTTGAGCTATAAGACCCTAAAATTGAAAAGCATTTCAAATGAACTCTGAAAAGGTTGAAAGTTGGAATAGTATCATCATTTCATCCACATAGCATGTGCAACAAAGTTGAGAGGGTTACGGCAAAAACTGGATGCACTTCGTGTACAAAACGGACAATCTCTTTCAAAGTATCAGGATTTCATACGGAAACTCGTCTGTTACAAAGGGATTTCATTTTTTTAAACTTATTTGAATTCCTGACTTTTTGTGTGTTAAAAATGCACCATTCAAAGCCACATCATCATTTTTCTGTCTTTTCTGACTTCATTTGTTATTTTTCATGCATTTACTAATTATTTTGAGCTATAAGACCCTAAGATTTAAAAGCATTTCAAATGAACTCTGAAAAGGTTGAAAGTTGGCATGGTATCATCATTTCATCCCCATAGCATGTGCAATAAAGTTGAGAGGGTTACGGCAAAAACTGGATGCACTTCGTGTACAAAACGGACAATCTCTTTCAAAGTATCAGGATTTCATACGGAAACTAGTCTGTTACAAAGGGATTTCATTTTTTAAAACTTATTTGAACTCCTGACTTTTTGTGTGTTCAAAATGCACCATTCAAAGCCACATCACCATTTTTCAATCCTTTCTGACTTCATTTGTTATTTTTCATGCATTTACTAATTATTTTGAGCTATAAGACCCTAAAATTGAAAAGCATTTCAAATGAACTCTGAAAAGGTTGAAAGCTGGCATGGTATCATCATTCCATCCACATAGCATGTGCAAGAAAGTTGAGAGGGTTACGGCAAAAACTGGATGCACTTCGTGTACAAAACGGACAATCTCTTTCAAAGTATCAGGATTACATACGGAAACTCGTCTGTTACAAAGGGATTTCATTTTTTTTAAACATATTTGAACTCCTGACTTTTTGTGTGTTCAAAATGCACCATTCAAAACCACATCACCATTTTTCAATCCTTTCTGACTTCATTTGTTATTTTTCATGCATTTACTAATTATTTTGAGCTATAAGACCCTAAAATTGAAAAGCATTTCAAATGAACTCTGAAAAGGATGAAAGTTGGCATGGTATCATCATTTCATCCACATAACATGTGCAAGAAATTTGAGAGGGTTACAGCATAAACTGGATGCACTTCGTGTACAAAACGGACAATCTCTTCCAAAGTATCACGATTTCATCCGGAAACTCGTCTGGTACAAAGGGATTTCATTTGTAAAAACTTATTTGAACTCCTGACTTTTTGTGTGTTCAAAATGCACCATTCAAAGCCACATCATCATTTTTCAATCCTTTCTGACTTCATTTGTTATTTTTCATGCATTTACTAATTATTTTGAGCTATAAGACCCTAAAATTGAAAAGCATTTCAAATGAAATCTTAAAAGGTTGAAAGTTGGCATGGTATCATCATTTCATCCACATAGCATGTGCAAGAAAGTTGAGAGGGTTACGGCAAAAAGTGGTTGCACTTCGTGTACAAAACGGTCAATCTCTTTCAAAGTATCAGGATTTCATACGGAAACTCGTCTGTTACAAAGGGATTTCATTTTTTAAAACTTATTTGAACTCCTGACTTTTTGTGTGTTCAAAATGCACCATTCAAAGCCACATCATCATTTTTCAATCCTTTCTGACTTCATTTGTTATTTTTCATGCATTTACTAATTATTTTGAGCTATAAGACCCTAAAATTGAAAAGCATTTCAAATGAACTCTTAAAAGGTTGAAAGTTGGCATGGTATCATCATTTCATCCACATAGCATGTGCAAGAAAGTTGAGAGGGTTACGGCAAAAACTGGATGCACTTCGTGTACAAAACGGACAATCTCTTTCAAAGTATCAGGATTTCATACGGAAACTCGTCTGTTACAAAGGGACTTCATTTTTTAAAACTTATTTGAACTCGTGACTTTTTGTTTGTTCAAAATGCACCATTCAAAGCCACATCATCATTTTTCAATCCTTTCTGACTTCATTTGTTATTTTTCATGCATTTACTAATTATTTTGAGCTATAAGACCCTAAAATTGAAAAGCGTTTCAAATGAACTCTGAAAAGGTTGAAAGTTGGCATGGTATCATCATTTCATCCACATAGCATGTGCAATAAAGTTGAGAGGGTTACGGCAAAAACTGGATGCACTTCGTGTACAAAACGGACAATCTCTTTCAAAGTATCAGGATTTCATACGGAAACTCGTCTGTTACAAAGGGATTTCATTTTTTAAAACTTATTTGAACTCCTGACCTTTTGTGTGTGCAAAATGCACCATTCAAAGCCACATCATCATTTTTCAATCCTTTCTGACTTCATTTGTTATTTTTCATGCATTTACTAATTATTTTGAGCTATAAGACCCAATAATTGAAAAGCATTTCAAATGAACCCTGAAAAGGTTGAAAGTTTGCATGGTATCATCATTCCATCCACATAGCATGTGCAAGAAAGTTGAGAGGGTTACGGCAAAAACTGGATGCACTTCGTGTACAAAATGGACAATCTCTTTCAAAGTATCACAATTTCATACGGAAACTCGTTTGTTACAAAGGGATTACATTTTTTTAAACTCATTTGAACTCCTGACTTATTGTGTGTTCAAAATGCACCATTCAAAGCCACATCATCATTTTTCAATCCTTTCTGACTTCATTTGTTATTTTTCATACATTTACTAATTATTTTGAGCTATAGGACCCTAAAATTGAAAAGCATTTCAAATGAACTCTGAAAAGGTTGAAAGTTGGCATGGTATCATCATTTCATCCACATAGCATGTGCAACAAAGTTGAGAGGGTTACGGCAAAAACTGGATGCACTTCGTGTACAAAACGGACAATCTCTTTCAAAGTATCTGGATTTCATACGGAAACTCGTCTGTTACAAAGGGATTTCATTTTTTTAAACTTATTTGAATTCCTGACTTTTTGTGTGTTCAAAATGCACCATTCGAAGCAACATCATCATTTTTCTGTCCTTTCTGACTTCATTTGTTATTTTTCATGCATTTACTAATTATTTTGAGCTATAAGACCCTAAGATTGAAAAGCATTTCAAATGAACTCTGAAAAGGTTGAAAGTTGGCATGGTATCATCATTTCATCCACATAGCATGTGCAATAAAGTTGAGAGGGTTACAGCAAAAACTGGATGCACTTCGTGTACGAAACGGACAATCTCTTTCAAAGTATCAGGATTTCATACGGAAACTCGTCTGTTACAAAGGGATTTTATTTTTTAAAACTTATTTGAACTCCGGACTTTTTGTGTGTTCAAAATGCACCATTCAAAGCCACATCATCATTTTTCAATCCTTTCTGACTTCATTTGTTATTTTTCATGCATTTAGTAATTATTTTGAGCTATAAGCCCCTAAAATTGAAAAGCATTTCAAATGAACTCTGAAAAGGTTGAAAGTTGGCATGGTATCATCATTCCATCCACATAGCATGTGCAAGAAAGTTGAGAGGGTTACGGCAAAAACTGGATGCACTTCGTGTACAAAACGGACAATCTCTTTCAAAGTATCAGGATTACATACGGAAACTCGTCTGTTACAAAGGGATTTCATTTTTTTAAACATATTTGAACTCCTAACTTTTTGTGTGTTCAAAATGCACCATTCAAAACCACATCACCATTTTTCAATCCTTTCTGACTTCATTTGTTATTTTTCATGCATTTACTAATTATTTTGAGCTATTAGACCCTAAAATTGAAAAGCATTTCAAATGAACTCTGAAAAGGATGAAAGTTGGCATGATATCATCATTTCATCCACATAACATGTGCAAGAAATTTGAGAGGGTTACAGCATAAACTGGATGCACTTCGTGTACAAAACGGACAATCTCTTCCAAAGCATCACGATTTCATCCGGAAACTCGTCTGTTACAAAGGGATTTCATTTGTAAAAACTTATTTGAACTCCTGACTTTTTGTGTGTTCAAAATGCACCATTCAAAGCCACATCATCATTTTTCAATCCTTTCTGACTTCATTTGTTATTTTTCATGCATTTACTAATTATTTTGAGCTATAAGACCCTAAAATTGAAAAGCATTTCAAATGAACTCTGAAAAGGTTGACAGTTGGCATGGTATCATCATTTCATCCACATAGCATGTGCAAGAAAGTTGAGAGGGTTACGGCAAAAAGTGGATGCACTTTGTGTACAAAACGGACAATCTCTTTCAACGTATCACGCTTTCATACGGAAACTCGTCTGTTACAAAGGGATTTCATTTTTTAAAACTGATTTGAACTCCTGACTTTTTGTGTGTTCAAAATGCACCATTCCAAGCCACATCATCATTTTTCAATCCTTTCTGACTTCATTTGTTATTTTTCATGCATTTACTAATTATTTTGAGCTATAAGACCCTAAAATTGAAAAGCATTTCAAATGAACTCTTAAAAGATTGAAAGTTGGCATGGTATCTTCATTTCATCCACATAGCATGTGCAAGAAAGTTGAGAGGGTTACGGCAAAAACTGGATGCACTTCGTGTACAAAACGGACAATCTCTTTCAAAGTATCAGGATTTCATACGGAAACTCGTCTGTTACAAAGGGACTTCATTTTTTAAAACTTATTTGAACTCCTGACTTTTTGTGTGTTCAAAATGCACCATTCAAAGCCACATCATCATTTTTCAATCCTTTCTGACTTCATTTGTTATTTTTCATGCATTTACTAATTATTTTGAGCTATAAGACCCTAAAATTGAAAAGCGTTTCAAATGAACTCTGAAAAGGTTGAAAGTTGGCATGGTATCATCATTTCATCCACATAGCATGTGCAATAAAGTTGAGAGGGTTACGGCAAAAACTGGATGCACTTCATGTACAAAACGGACAATCTCTTTCAAAGTATCAGGATTTCATACGGAAACTCGTCTGTTACAAAGGGATTTCATTTTTTAAAACTTATTTGAACTCCTGACTTTTTGTGTGTCCAAAATGCACCATTCAAAGCCACATCATCATTTTTCAATCCTTTCTGACTTCATTTGTTATTTTTCATGCATTTACTAATTATTTTGAGCTATAAGACCCTATAATTGAAAAGCATTTCAAATGAACACCGAAAAGGTTGAAAGTTTGCATGGTATCATCATTCCATCCACATAGCATGTGCAAGAAAGTTGAGAGGGTTACGGCGAAAACTGGTTGCACTTCGTGTACAAAACGGACAATCTCTTTCAAAGTATCACAATTTCATACGGAAACTCGTCTGTTACAAAGGGATTTCATTTTTTAAAACTCATTTGAACGGCTGACTTATTGTGTGTTCAAAATGCACCATTCAAAGCCACATCATCATTTTTCAATCCTTTCTGACTTCATTTGTTATTTTTCATGCATTTACTAATTATTTTGAGCTATAAGACCCTAAGATTGAAAAGCATTTCAAATGAACTCTGAAAAGGTTGAAAGTTGGCATGGTATCATCATTTCATCCACATAGCATGTGCAAGAAAGTTGAGAGGGTTACGGCAAAAACTGGATGCACTTCGTGTACAAAACGGACAATCTCTTTCAAAGTATCAGGATTTCATACGGAAACTCGTCTTTTACAAAGGGATTTCATTTTTTTAAACTTATTTGAATTCCTGAGTTTTTGTGTGTTCAAAATGCACCATTCAAAGCCACATCATCATTTTTCTGTCCTTTCTGACTTCATTTGTTATTTTTCATGCATTTACTAATTATTTTGAGCTATAAGACCCTAAGATTGAAAAGCATTTCAAATGAACTCTGAAAAGGTTGAAAGTTGGCATGGTATCATCATTTCATCCACATAGCATGTTTAATAAAGTTGAGAGGGTTACGGCAAAAACTGGATGCACTTCGTGTACAAAACGGACAATCTCTTTCAAAGTATCAGGATTTCATACGGAAACTCGTTTGTTACGAAGGGATTTCATTTTTTAAAACTTATTTGAACTCCTGACTTTTTGTGTGTTCAAAATGCACCATTCAAAGCCACATCATCATTTTTCAATCCTTTCTGACTTCATTTGTTATTTTTCATGCATTTACTAATTATTTTGAGCTATAAGACCCTAAGATTGAAAAGTATTTCAAATGAACTCTGAAAATGTTGAAAGTTGGCGTGGTATCATCATTTCATCCACATAGCATGTGCAAGAAACTTGAGAGAGTTACGGCAAAAACTGGATGCACTTCGTGTACAAAACGGACAATCTCTTTCAAAGTATCAGGATTTCATACGGAAACTCGTGTGTTACAAAGGGATTTCATTTTTTTAAACTTGTTTGAACTCTTGACTTTTTGTGTGTTCAAAATGCACCATTCAAAGCCACATCATCATTTTTCAATCCTTTCTGACTTCATTTGTTATTTTTCATGCATTTACTAATTATTTTGAGCTATAAGACCCTAAGATTGAAAAGTATTTCAAATGAACTCTGAAAAGGTTGAAAGTTGGCGTGGTATCATCATTTCATCCACATAGCATGTGCAAGAAAGTTGAGAGGGTTACGGCAAAAACTGGATGCACTTCGTGTACAAAACGGACAATCTCTTTCAAAGTATCAGGATTTTATACGGAAACTCGTCTGTTACAAAGGGATTTCATTTTTTTTAAACTTATTTGAACTCTTGACTTTTTGTGTGTTCTAAATGCACCATTCAAAGCCACATCATCATTTTTCAATCCTTTCTGACTTCATTTCTTATTTTTCATGCATTTACTAATTATTTTGAGCTATAAAACCCTAAAATTGAAAAGCATTTCAAATGAACTCTGAAAAGGTTGAAAGTTGGCATGGTATCATCATTTCATCCACATGGCATGTGCAATAAAGTTGAGAGGGTTACGGCAAAAACTGGATGCACTTCGTGTACAAAACGGACAATCTCTTTCAAAGTATCAGGATTTCATACGGAAACTCGTCTGTTACAAAGGGATTTCATTTTTTAAAACTTATTTGAACTCCTGACTTTTTGTGTGTGCAAAATGCACCATTCAGAGCCACATCATCATTTTTCAATCCTTTCTGACTTCATTTGTTATTTTTCATGCATTTACTAATTATTTTGAGCTATGAGACCCTATAATTGAAAAGCATTTCAAATGAACCCTGAAAAGGTTGAAAGTTTGCATGGTATCATCATTCCATCCACATAGCATGTGCAAGAAAGTTGAGAGGGTTACGGCAAAAACTGGATGCACTTCGTGTAAAATGGACAATCTCTTTCAAAGTATCACAATTTCATACGGAAACTCGTCTGTTACAAAGGGATTTCATTTTTTTAAACTCATTTGAACTCCTGACTTATTGTGTGTTCAAAATGCACCATTCAAAGCCACATCATCATTTTTCAATCCTTTCTGACTTCATTTGTTATTTTTCATGCATTTACTAATTATTTTGATCTATAAGACCCTAAAATTGAAAAGCATTTCAAATGAACTCTGAAAAGGTTGAAAGTTGGAATGGTATCATCATTTCATCCACATAGCATGTGCAACAAAGTTGAGAGGGTTACGGCAAAAACTGGATGCACTTCGTGTACAAAACGGACAATCTCTTTCAAAGTATCAGGATTTCATACGGAAACTCGTCTGTTACAAAGGGATTTCATTTTTTTAAACTTATTTGAATTCCTGACTTTTTGTGTGTTAAAAATGCACCATTCAAAGCCACATCATCATTTTTCTGTCTTTTCTGACTTCATTTGTTATTTTTCATGCATTTACTAATTATTTTGAGCTATAAGACCCTAAGATTTAAAAGCATTTCAAATGAACTCTGAAAAGGTTGAAAGTTGGCATGGAATCATCATTTCATCCCCATAGCATGTGCAATAAAGTTGAGAGGGTTACGGCAAAAACTGGATGCACTTCGTGTACAAAACGGACAATCTCTTTCAAAGTATCAGGATTTCATACGGAAACTAGTCTGTTACAAAGGGATTTCATTTTTTAAAACTTATTTGAACTCCTGACTTTTTGTGTGTTCAAAATGCACCATTCAAAGCCACATCACCATTTTTCAATCCTTTCTGACTTCATTTGTTATTTTTCATGCATTTACTAATTATTTTGATCTATAAGACCCTAAAATTGAAAAGCATTTCAAATGAACTCTGAAAAGGTTGAAAGCTGGCATGGTATCATCATTCCATCCACATAGCATGTGCAAGAAAGTTGAGAGGGTTACGGCAAAAACTGGATGCACTTCGTGTACAAAACGGACAATCTCTTTCAAAGTATCAGGATTACATACGGAAACTCGTCTGTTACAAAGGGATTTCATTTTTTTTAAACATATTTGAACTCCTGACTTTTTGTGTGTTCAAAATGCACCATTCAAAACCACATCACCATTTTTCAATCCTTTCTGACTTCATTTGTTATTTTTCATGCATTTACTAATTATTTTGAGCTATAAGACCCTAAAATTGAAAAGCATTTCAAATGAACTCTGAAAAGGATGAAAGTTGGCATGGTATCATCATTTCATCCACATAACATGTGCAAGAAATTTGAGAGGGTTACAGCATAAACTGGATGCACTTCGTGTACAAAACGGACAATCTCTTCCAAAGTATCACGATTTCATCCGGAAAATCGTCTGGTACAAAGGGATTTCATTTGTAAAAACTTATTTGAACTCCTGACTTTTTGTGTGTTCAAAATGCACCATTCAAAGCCACATCATCATTTTTCAATCCTTTCTGACTTCATTTGTTATTTTTCATGCATTTACTAATTATTTTGAGCTATAAGACCCTAAAATTGAAAAGCATTTCAAATGAACTCCTAAAAGGTTGAAAGTTGGCATGGTATCATCATTTCATCCACATAGCATGTGCAAGAAAGTTGAGAGGGTTACGGCAAAAAGTGGATGCACTTCGTGTACAAAACGGTCAATCTCTTTCAAAGTATCAGGATTTCATACGGAAACTCGTCTGTTACAAAGGGATTTCATTTTTTAAAACTTATTTGAACTCCTGACTTTTTGTGTGTTCAAAATGCACCATTCAAAGCCACATCATCATTTTTCAATCCTTTCTGACTTCATTTGTTATTTTTCATGCATTTACTAATTATTTTGAGCTATAAGACCCTAAAATTGAAAAGCATTTCAAATGAACTCTTAAAAGGTTGAAAGTTGGCATGGTATTATCATTTCATCCACATAGCATGTGCAAGAAAGTTGAGAGGGTTACGGCAAAAACTGGATGCACTACGTGTACAAAACGGACAATCTCTTTCAAAGTATCAGGATTTCATACGGAAACTCGTCTGTTACAAAGGGACTTCATTTTTTAAAACTTATTTGAACTCGTGACTTTTTGTGTGTTCAAAATGCACCATTCAAAGCCACATCATCATTTTTCAATCCTTTCTGACTTCATTTGTTATTTTTCATGCATTTACTAATTATTTTGAGCTATAAGACCCTAAAATTGAAAAGCGTTTCAAATGAACTCTGAAAAGGTTGAAAGTTGGCATGGTATCATCATTTCATCCACATAGCATGTGCAATAAAGTTGAGTGGGTTACGGCAAAAACTGGATGCACTTCGTGTACAAAACGGACAATCTCTTTCAAAGTATCAGGATTTCATACGGAAACTCGTCTGTTACAAAGGAATTTCATTTTTTAAAACTTATTTGAACTCCTGACCTTTTGTGTGTGCAAAATGCACCATTCAAAGCCACATCATCATTTTTCAATCCTTTCTGACTTCATTTGTTATTTTTCATGCATTTACTAATTATTTTGAGCTATAAGACCCTATAATTGAAAAGCATTTCAAATGAACCCTGAAAAGGTTGAAAGTTTGCATGGTATCATCATTCCATCCACATAGCATGTGCAAGAAAGTTGAGAGGGTTACGGCAAAAACTGGATGCACTTCGTGTACAAAATGGACAATCTCTTTCAAAGTATCACAATTTCATACGGAAACTCGTCTGTTACAAAGGGATTACATTTTTTTAAACTCATTTGAACTCCTGATTATTGTGTGTTCAAAATGCACCATTCAAAGCCACATCATCATTTTTCAATCCTTTCTGACTTCATTTGTTATTTTTCATGCATTTACTAATTATTTTGAGCTATAGGACCCTAAAATTGAAAAGCATTTCAAATGAACTCTGAAAAGGTTGAAAGTTGGCATGGTATCATCATTTCATCCACATAGCATGTGCAACAAAGTTGAGAGGGTTACGGCAAAAACTGGATGCACTTCGTGTACAAAACGGACAATCTCTTTCAAAGTATCAGGATTTCATACGGAAACTCGTCTGTTACAAAGGGATTCCATTTTTTTAAACTTATTTGAATTCCTGACTTTTTGTGTGTTCAAAATGCACCATTCGAAGCCACATCATCATTTTTCTGTCCTTTCTGACTTCATTTGTTATTTTTCATGCATTTACTAATTATTTTGAGCTATAAGACCCTAAGATTGAAAAGCATTTCAAATGAACTCTGAAAAGGTTGAAAGTTGGCATGGTATCATCATTTCATCCACATAGCATGTGCAATAAAGTTGAGAGGGTTACGGCAAAAACTGGATGCACTTCGTGTACAAAACGGATAATCTCTTTCAAAGTATCAGGATTTCATACGGAAACTAGTCTGTTACAAAGGGATTTCATTTTTTAAAACTTATTTGAACTCCTGACTTTTTGTGTGTTCAAAATGCACCATTCAAAGCCACATCACCATTTTTCAATCCTTTCTGACTTCATTTGTTATTTTTCATGCATTTACTAATTATTTTGAGCTATAAGACCCTAAAATTGAAAAGCATTTCAAATGAACTCTGAAAAGTTTGAAAGCTGGCATGGTATCATCATTCCATCCACATAGCATGTGCAAGAAAGTTGAGAGGGTTACGGCAAAAACTGGATGCACTTCGTGTACAAAACGGACAATCTCTTTCAAAGTATCAGGATTACATACGGAAACTCGTCTGTTACAAAGGGATTTCATTTTTTTAAACATATTTGAACTCCTAACTTTTTGTGTGTTCAAAATGCACCATTCAAAACCACATCACCATTTTTCAATCCTTTCTGACTTCATTTGTTATTTTTCATGCATTTACTAATTATTTTGAGCTATTAGACCCTAAAATTGAAAAGCATTTCAAATGAACTCTGAAAAGGATGAAAGTTGGCATGATATCATCATTTCATCCACATAAGATGTGCAAGAAATTTGAGAGGGTTACAACATAAACTGGATGCACTTCGTGTACAAAACGGACAATCTCTTCCAAAGCATCACGATTTCATCCGGAAACTCGTCTGTTACAAAGGGATTTCATTTGTAAAAACTTATTTGAACTCCTGACTTTTTGTGTGTTCAAAATGCACCATTCAAAGCCACATCATCATTTTTCAATCCTTTCTGACTTCATTTGTTATTTTTCATGCATTTACTAATTATTTTGAGCTATAAGACCCTAAAATTGAAAAGCATTTCAAATGAACTCCTAAAAGGTTGAAAGTTGGCATGGTATCATCATTTCATCCACATAGCATGTGCAAGAAAGTTGAGAGGGTTACGGCAAAAAGTGGATGCACTACGTGTACAAAACGGACAATCTCTTTCAAAGTATCAGGATTTCATACGGAAACTCGTCTGTTACAAAGGGACTTCATTTTTTAAAACTTATTTGAACTCGTGACTTTTTGTGTGTTCAAAATGCACCATTCAAAGCCACATCATCATTTTTCAATCCTTTCTGACTTCATTTGTTATTTTTCATGCATTTACTAATTATTTTGAGCTATAAGACCCTAAGATTTAAAAGCATTTCAAATGAACTCTGAAAAGGTTGAAAGTTGGCATGGAATCATCATTTCATCCCCATAGCATGTGCAATAAAGTTGAGAGGGTTACGGCAAAAACTGGATGCACTTCGTGTACAAAACGGACAATCTCTTTCAAAGTATCAGGATTTCATACGGAAACTAGTCTGTTACAAAGGGATTTCATTTTTTAAAACTTATTTGAACTCCTGACTTTTTGTGTGTTCAAAATGCACCATTCAAAGCCACATCACCATTTTTCAATCCTTTCTGACTTCATTTGTTATTTTTCATGCATTTACTAATTATTTTGATCTATAAGACCCTAAAATTGAAAAGCATTTCAAATGAACTCTGAAAAGGTTGAAAGCTGGCATGGTATCATCATTCCATCCACATAGCATGTGCAAGAAAGTTGAGAGGGTTACGGCAAAAACTGGATGCACTTCGTGTACAAAACGGACAATCTCTTTCAAAGTATCAGGATTACATACGGAAACTCGTCTGTTACAAAGGGATTTCATTTTTTTTAAACATATTTGAACTCCTGACTTTTTGTGTGTTCAAAATGCACCATTCAAAACCACATCACCATTTTTCAATCCTTTCTGACTTCATTTGTTATTTTTCATGCATTTACTAATTATTTTGAGCTATAAGACCCTAAAATTGAAAAGCATTTCAAATGAACTCTGAAAAGGATGAAAGTTGGCATGGTATCATCATTTCATCCACATAACATGTGCAAGAAATTTGAGAGGGTTACAGCATAAACTGGATGCACTTCGTGTACAAAACGGACAATCTCTTCCAAAGTATCACGATTTCATCCGGAAAATCGTCTGGTACAAAGGGATTTCATTTGTAAAAACTTATTTGAACTCCTGACTTTTTGTGTGTTCAAAATGCACCATTCAAAGCCACATCATCATTTTTCAATCCTTTCTGACTTCATTTGTTATTTTTCATGCATTTACTAATTATTTTGAGCTATAAGACCCTAAAATTGAAAAGCATTTCAAATGAACTCCTAAAAGGTTGAAAGTTGGTATGGTATCATCATTTCATCCACATAGCATGTGCAAGAAAGTTGAGAGGGTTACGGCAAAAAGTGGATGCACTTCGTGTACAAAACGGTCAATCTCTTTCAAAGTATCAGGATTTCATACGGAAACTCGTCTGTTACAAAGGGATTTCATTTTTTAAAACTTATTTGAACTCCTGACTTTTTGTGTGTTCAAAATGCACCATTCAAAGCCACATCATCATTTTTCAATCCTTTCTGACTTCATTTGTTATTTTTCATGCATTTACTAATTATTTTGAGCTATAAGACCCTAAAATTGAAAAGCATTTCAAATGAACTCTTAAAAGGTTGAAAGTTGGCATGGTATTATCATTTCATCCACATAGCATGTGCAAGAAAGTTGAGAGGGTTACGGCAAAAACAGGATGCACTACGTGTACAAAACGGACAATCTCTTTCAAAGTATCAGGATTTCATACGGAAACTCGTCTGTTACAAAGGGACTTCATTTTTTAAAACTTATTTGAACTCGTGACTTTTTGTGTGTTCAAAATGCACCATTCAAAGCCACATCATCATTTTTCAATCCTTTCTGACTTCATTTGTTATTTTTCATGCATTTACTAATTATTTTGAGCTATAAGACCCTAAAATTGAAAAGCGTTTCAAATGAACTCTGAAAAGGTTGAAAGTTGGCATGGTATCATCATTTCATCCACATAGCATGTGCAATAAAGTTGAGTGGGTTACGGCAAAAACTGGATGCACTTCGTGTACAAAACGGACAATCTCTTTCAAAGTATCAGGATTTCATACGGAAACTCGTCTGTTACAAAGGAATTTCATTTTTTAAAACTTATTTGAACTCCTGACCTTTTGTGTGTGCAAAATGCACCATTCAAAGCCACATCATCATTTTTCAATCCTTTCTGACTTCATTTGTTATTTTTCATGCATTTACTAATTATTTTGAGCTATAAGACCCTATAATTGAAAAGCATTTCAAATGAACCCTGAAAAGGTTGAAAGTTTGCATGGTATCATCATTCCATCCACATAGCATGTGCAAGAAAGTTGAGAGGGTTACGGCAAAAACTGGATGCACTTCGTGTACAAAATGGACAATCTCTTTCAAAGTATCACAATTTCATACGGAAACTCGTCTGTTACAAAGGGATTACATTTTTTTAAACTCATTTGAACTCCTGACTTATTGTGTGTTCAAAATGCACCATTCAAAGCCACATCATCATTTTTCAATCCTTTCTGACTTCATTTGTTATTTTTCATGCATTTACTAATTATTTTGAGCTATAGGACCCTAAAATTGAAAAGCATTTCAAATGAACTCTGAAAAGGTTGAAAGTTGGCATGGTATCATCATTTCATCCACATAGCATGTGCAACAAAGTTGAGAGGGTTACGGCAAAAACTGGATGCACTTCGTGTACAAAACGGACAATCTCTTTCAAAGTATCAGGATTTCATACGGAAACTCGTCTGTTACAAAGGGATTCATTTTTTTTAAACTTATTTGAATTCCTGACTTTTTGTGTGTTCAAAATGCACCATTCGAAGCCACATCATCATTTTTCTGTCCTTTCTGACTTCATTTGTTATTTTTCATGCATTTACTAATTATTTTGAGCTATAAGACCCTAAGATTGAAAAGCATTTCAAATGAACTCTGAAAAGGTTGAAAGTTGGCATGGTATCATCATTTCATCCACATAGCATGTGCAATAATGTTGAGAGGGTTACGGCAAAAACTGGATGCACTTCGTGTACAAAACGGATAATCTCTTTCAAAGTATCAGGATTTCATACGGAAACTAGTCTGTTACAAAGGGATTTCATTTTTTAAAACTTATTTGAACTCCTGACTTTTTGTGTGTTCAAAATGCACCATTCAAAGCCACATCACCATTTTTCAATCCTTTCTGACTTCATTTGTTATTTTTCATGCATTTACTAATTATTTGAGCTATAAGACCCTAAAATTGAAAAGCATTTCAATGAACTCTGAAAAGTTTGAAAGCTGGCATGGTATCATCATTCCATCCACATAGCATGTGCAAGAAAGTTGAGAGGGTTACGGCAAAAACTGGATGCACTTCGTGTACAAAACGGACAATCTCTTTCAAAGTATCAGGATTACATACGGAAACTCGTCTGTTACAAAGGGATTTCATTTTTTTTAAACATATTTGAACTCCTAACTTTTTGTGTGTTCAAAATGCACCATTCAAAACCACATCACCATTTTTCAATCCTTTCTGACTTCATTTGTTATTTTTCATGCATTTACTAATTATTTTGAGCTATAAGACCCTATAATTGAAAAGCATTTCAAATGAACCCTGAAAAGGTTGAAAGTTTGCATCGTATCATCATTCCATCCGAATAGCATGTGCAAGAAAGTTGAGAGGGTTACGGCGAAAACTGGTTGCACTTCGTGTACAAAACGGACAATCTCTTTCAAAGTATCACAATTTCATACGGAAACTCGTCTGTTACAAAGGGATTTCATTTTTTAAAACTCATTTGAACGGCTGACTTATTGTGTGTTCAAAATGCACCATTCAAAGCCACATCATCATTTTTCAATCCTTTCTGACTTCATTTGTTATTTTTCATGCATTTACTAATTATTTTGAGCTATAAGACCCTAAGATTGAAAAGCATTTCAAATGAACTCTGAAAAGGTTGAAAGTTGGCATGGTATCATCATTTCATCCACATAGCATGTGCAAGAAAGTTGAGAGGGTTACGGCAAAAACTGGATGCACTTCGTGTACAAAACGACAATCTCTTTCAAAGTATCAGGATTTCATACGGAAACTCGTCTGTTACAAAGGGATTTCATTTTTTTAAACTTATTTGAACTCCTAACTTTTTGTGTGTTCAAAATGCACCATTCAAAGCCACATCATCATTTTTCTGTCCTTTCTGACTTCATTTGTTATTTTTCATGCATTTACTAATTATTTTGAGCTATAAGACCCTAAGATTGAAAAGCATTTCAAATGAACTCTGAAAAGGTTGAAAGTTGGCATGGTATCATCATTTCATCCACATAGCATGTGCAATAAAGTTGAGAGGGTTACGGCAAAAACTGGATGCACTTCGTGTACAAAACGGACAATCTCTTTCAAAGTATCAGGATTTCATACGGAAACTCGTTTGTTACGAGGGATTTCATTTTTTAAAACTTATTTGAACTCCTGACTTTTTGTGTGTTCAAAATGCACCATTCAAAGCCACATCATCATTTTTCAATCCTTTCTGACTTCATTGTTATTTTTCATGCATTTACTAATTATTTTGAGCTATAAGACCCTAAGATTGAAAAGTATTTCAAATGAACTCTGAAAATGTTGAAAGTTGGCGTGGTATCATCATTTCATCCACATAGCATGTGCAAGAAACTTGAGAGAGTTACGGCAAAAACTGGATGCACTTCGTGTACAAAACGGACAATCTCTTTCAAAGTATCAGGATTTCATACGGAAACTCGTGTGTTACAAAGGGATTTCATTTTTTAAAACTTATTTGAACTCTTGACTTTTTGTGTGTTCAAAATGCACCATTCAAAGCCACATCATCATTTTTCAATCCTTTCTGACTTCATTTGTTATTTTTCATGCATTTTACTAATTATTTTGAGCTATAAGACCCTGAAATTGAAAAGCATTTCAAATGAACTCTGAAAAGGTTGGAAGTTGGCATGGTATCATCATTTCATCCACATAGCATGTGAAAGAAAGTTGAGAGGGTTACGGCAAAAACTGGATGCACTTCGTGTACAAAACGGACAATCTCATTCAAAGTATCAGGATTTCATACGGAAACTCGTCTGTTACAAAGGGATTTCATTTTTTAAAACTTATTTGAACTCCTGACTTTTTGTGTGTCCAAAATGCACCATTCAAAGCCACATCATCATTTTTCAATCCTTTCTGACTTCATTTGTTATTTTTTCATGCACTTACTAATTATTTTGAGCTATAAGACCCTAAAATTGAAAAGCATTTCAAATGAACTCTGAAAAGGTTGAAAGTTGGCATGGTATCATCATTTCATCAAATAGCATGTGCAAGAAAGTTGAGAGGGTTACGGCAAAAACTGGATGCACTTCGTGTACAAAACGGACAATCTCTTTCAAAGTATCAGGATTTCATACGGAAACTCGTCTGTTACAAAGGGATTTCATTTTTAAAACTTATTTGAACTCCTGACTTTTTGTGTGTTCAAAATGCACCATTCAAAGCCACATCATCATTTTTCAATCCTTTCTGACTTCACTTGTTATTTTTCATGCATTTACTATATTTTGAGCTATAAGACCCTAAAATTGAAAAAGCATTTCAAATGAACTCTGAAAAGGTTGGAAGTTGGCATGGTATCATCATTTCATCCACATAGCATGTGAAAGAAAGTTGAGAGGGTTACGGCAAAAAACTGGATGCACTTCGTGTACAAAACGGACAATCTCATTCTGAGTATCAGGATTACATACGGAAACTCGTCTGTTACAAAGGGATTTCATTTTTTGAAACATATTTGAACTCCTAACTTTTTGTGTGTTCAAAATGCACCATTCAAAACCACATCACCATTTTTCAATCCTTTCTGACTTCATTTGTTATTTTTTCATGCATTTACTAATTATTTTGAGCTATTAGACCCTAAAATTGAAAAGCATTTCAAATGAACTCTGAAAAGGATGAAAGTTGGCATGATATCATCATTTCATCCACATAACATGTGCAAGAAATTTGAGAGGGTTACAGCATAAACTGGATGCACTTCGTGTACAAAACGGACAATCTCTTCCAAAGCATCACGATTTCATCCGGAAACTCGTCTGTTACAAAGGGATTTCATTTGTAAAAACTTATTTGAAGTCCTGACTTTTTGTGTGTTCAAAATGCACCATTCAAAGCCACATCATCATTTTTCAATCCTTTCTGACTTCATTTGTTATTTTTCATGCATTTACTAATTATTTTGAGCTATAAGACCCTAAAATTGAAAAGCATTTCAAATGAACTCTGAAAAGGTTGACAGTTGGCATGGTATCATCATTTCATCCACATAGCATGTGCAAGAAAGTTGAGAGGGTTACGGCAAAAAGTGGATGCACTTCGTGTACAAAACGGACAATCTCTTTCAACGTATCACGCTTTCATACGGAAACTCGTCTGTTACAAAGGGATTTCATTTTTTAAAACTGATTTGAACTCCTGACTTTTTGTGTGTTCAAAATGCACCATTCCAAGCCACATCATCATTTTTCAATCGTTTCTGACTTCATTTGCTATTTTTCATGCATTTACTAATTATTTTGAGCTATAAGACCCTAAAATTGAAAAGCATTTCAAATGAACTCTTAAAAGATTGAAAGTTGGCATGGTATCTTCATTTCATCCACATAGCATGTGCAAGAAAGTTGAGAGGGTTACGGCAAAAAACTGGATGCACTTCGTGTACAAAACGGACAATCTCTTTCAAAGTATCAGGATTTCATACGGAAACTCGTCTGTTACAAAGGGATTTCATTTTTTAAAACTTATTTGAACTCCTGACTTTTTGTGTGTGCAAAATGCACCATTCAAAGCCACATCATCATTTTTCAATCCTTTCTGACTTCATTTGTTATTTTTCATGCATTTACTAATTATTTTGAGCTATAAGACCCTATAATTGAAAAGCATTTCAAATGAACCCTGAAAAGGTTGAAAGTTTGCATGGTATCATCATTCCATCCACATAGCATGTGCAAGAAGGTTGAGAGGGTTAAGGCGAAAACTGGTTGCACTTCGTGTACAAAACGGACAATCTCTTTCAAAGTATCACAATTTCATACGGAAACTCGTCTGTTACTAAGGGATTTCATTTTTTAAAACTCATTTGAACGGCTGACTTATTGTGTGTTCAAAATGCACCATTCAAAGCCACATCATCATTTTTCAATCCTTTCTGACTTCATTTGTTATTGTTTATGCATTTACTAATTATTTTGAGCTATAAGACCCTAAGATTGAAAAGCATTTCAAATGAACTCCGAAAAGGTTGAAAGTTGGCATGGTATCATCATTTCATCCACATAGCATGTGCAAGAAAGTTGAGAGGGTTACGGCAAAAACTGGATGCACTTCGTGTACAAAACGGACAATCTCTTTCAAAGTATCGGGATTTCATACGGAAACTCGTCTGTTACAAAGGGATTTCATTTTTTTAAACTTATTTGAATTCCTGACTTTTTGTGTGTTCAAAATGCACCATTCAAAGCCACATCATCATTTTTCTGTCCTTTCTGACTTCATTTGTTATTTTTCATGCATTTACTAATTATTTTGAGCTATAAGACCCTAAGATTGAAAAGCATTTCAAATGAACTCTGAAAAGGTTGAAAGTTGGCATGGTATCATCATTTCATCCACATAGCATGTGCAATAAAGTTGAGAGGGTTACGGCAAAAACTGGATGCACTTCGTGTACAAAACGGACAATCTCTTTCAAAGTATCAGGATTTCATACGGAAACTCGTTTGTTACAAAGGGATTTCATTTTTTAAAACTTATTTGAACTCCTGACTTTTTGTGTGTTCAAAATGCACCATTCAAAGCCACATCATCATTTTTCAATCCTTTCTGACTTCATTTGTTATTTTTCATGCATTTACTAATTATTTTGAGGTATAAGACCCTAAGATTGAAAAGTATTTCAAATGAACTCTGAAAATGTTGAAAGTTGGTGTGGTATCATCATTTCATCCACATAGCATGTGCAAGAAACTTGAGAGAGTTACGGCAAAAACTGGATGCACTTCGTGTACAAAACGGACAATCTCTTTCAAAGTATCAGGATTTCATACGGAAACTCGTGTGTTACAAAGGGATTTCATTTTTTAAAACTTATTTGAACTCTTGACTTTTTGTGTGTTCAAAATGCACCATTCAAAGCCACATCATCATTTTTCAATCCTTTCTGACTTCGTTTGTTATTTTTCATGCATTTACTAATTATTTTGAGCTATAAGACCCTAAGATTGAAAAGTATTTCAAATGAACTCTGAAAAGGTTGAAAGTTGGCGTGGTATCATCATTTCATCCACATAGCATGTGCAAGAAAGTTGAGAGGGTTACGGCAAAAACTGGATGCACTTCGTGTACAAACGGACAATCTCTTTCAAAGTATCAGGATTTCATACGGAAACTCGTCTGTTACAAAGGGATTTCATTTTTTTTAAACTTATTTGAACTCTTGACTTTTTGTGTGTTCAAAATGCACCATTCAAAGCCACATCATCATTTTTCAATCCTTTCTGACTTCATTTCTTATTTTTCATGCATTTACTAATTATTTTGAGCTATAAGACCCTAAAATTGAAAAGCATTTCAAATGAACTCTGAAAAGGTTGAAAGTTGGCATGGTATCATCATTTCATCCACATAGCGTGTGAAAGAATGTTGAGAGGGTTACGGCAAAAACTGGATGCACTTCGTGTACAAAACGGACAATCTCTTACAAAGTATCAGGATTTCATACGGAAACTCGTTTGTTACAAAGGGATTTCATTTTTTAAAACTTATTTGAACTCCTGACTTTTTGTGTGTTCAAAATGCACCATTCAAAGCCACATCATCATTTTTCAATCCTTTCTGACTTCATTTGTTATTTTTCATGCATTTACTAATTATTTTGAGCTATAAGACCCTAAGATTGAAAAGTATTTCAAATGAACTCTGAAAAGGTTGAAAGTTGGCGTGGTATCATTGTTTCATCCACATGGAATGTGCAAGAAAGTTGAGAGAGTTGCGGCAAAAACTGGATGCACTTCGTGTACAAAATGGACAATCTCTTTCAAAGTATCAGGATTTCATACGGAAACTCGTGTGTTACAAAGGGATTTCATTTTTTAAAACTTATTTGAACTCTTGACTTTTTTGTGTGTTCAAAATGCACCATTCAAAGCCACATCATCATTTTTCAATCCTTTCTGACTTCATTTGTTATTTTTCATGCATTTACTAATTATTTTGAGCTATAAGACCCTGAAATTGAAAAGCATTTCCAATGAACTCTGAAAAGGTTGAAAGTTGGCATGGTATCATCATTTCATCCACATAGCATGTGAAAGAAAGTTGAGAGGGTTACGACAAAAACTGGATGCACTTCGTGTACAAAACGGACAATCTCATTCAAAGTATCAGGATTTCATACGGAAACTCGTCTGTTACAAAGGGATTTCATTTTTTAAAACTTATTTGAACTCCTGACTTTTTGTGTGTTCAAAATGCACCATTAAAAGCCACATCATCATTTTTCAATCCTTTCTGACTTCATTTGTTATTTTTCATGCACTTACTAATTATTTTGAGCTATAAGACCCTAAAATTGAAAAGCATTTCAAATGAACTCTGAAAAGGTTGAAAGTTGGCATGATATCATCATTTCATCCACATAACATGTGCAAGAAATTTGAGAGGGTTACAGCATAAACTGGATGCACTTCGTGTACAAAACGGACAATCTCTTCCAAAGCATCACGATTTCATCCGGAAACTCGTCTGTTACAAAGGATTTCATTTGTAAAAACTTATTTGAACTCTGACTTTTTGTGTGTTCAAATGCACCATTCAAAGCCACATCATCATTTTTCAATCCTTTCTGACTTCATTTGTTATTTTTCATGCATTTACTAATTATTTTGAGCTATAAGACCCTAAAATTGAAAAGCATTTCAAATGAACTCTGAAAAGGTTGACAGTTGGCATGGTATCATCATTTCATCCACATAGCATGTGCAAGAAAGTTGAGAGGGTTACGGCAAAAAGTGGGATGCACTTCGTGTACAAAACGGACAATCTCTTTCAACGTATCACGCTTTCATACGGAAACTCGTCTGTTACAAAGGGATTTCATTTTTTAAAACTGATTTGAACTCCTGACTTTTTGTGTGTTCAAAATGCACCATTCCAAGCCACATCATCATTTTTCAATCCTTTCTGACTTCATTTGTTATTTTTCATGCATTTACTAATTATTTTGAGCTATAAGACCCTAAAATTGAAAAGCATTTCAAATGAACTCTTAAAAGATTGAAAGTTGGCATGGTATCTTCATTTGATCCACATAGCATGTGCAAGAAAGTTGAGAGGGTTACGGCAAAAACTGGATGCACTTCGTGTACAAAACGGACAATCTCTTTCAAAGTATCAGGATTTCATACGGAAACTCGTCTGTTACAAAGGGACTTCATTTTTAAAACTTATTTGAACTCCTGACTTTTTGTGTGTTCAAAATGCACCATTCAAAGCCACATCATCATTTTTCAATCCTTTCTGACTTCATTTGTTATTTTTCATGCATTTACTAATTATTTTGAGCTATAAGACCCTGAAATTGAAAGCATTTCCAATGAACTCTGAAAAGGTTGAAAGTTGGCATGGTATCATCATTTCATCCACATAGCATGTGAAAGAAAGTTGAGAGGGTTACGACAAAAACTGGATGCACTTCGTGTACAAAACGGACAATCTCATTCAAAGTATCAGGATTTCATACGGAAACTCGTCTGTTACAAAGGGATTTCATTTTTTAAAACTTATTTGAACTCCTGACTTTTTGTGTGTTCAAAATGCACCATTAAAAGCCACATCATCATTTTTCAATCCTTTCTGACTTCATTTGTTATTTTTCATGCACTTACTAATTATTTTGAGCTATAAGACCCTAAAATTGAAAAGCATTTCAAATGAACTCTGAAAAGGTTGAAAGTTGGCATGATATCATCATTTCATCCACATAACATGTGCAAGAATTTGAGAGGGTTACAGCATAAACTGGATGCACTTCGTGTACAAAACGGACAATCTCTTCCAAAGCATCACGATTTCATTCGGAAACTCGTCTGTTACAAAGGGATTTCATTTGTAAAAACTTATTTGAACTCCTGACTTTTTGTGTGTTCAAAATGCACCATTCAAAGCCACATCATCATTTTTCAATCCTTTCTGACTTCATTTGTTATTTTTCATGCATTTACTAATTATTTTGAGCTATAAGACCCTAAAATTGAAAAGCATTTCAAATGAACTCTGAAAAGGTTGACAGTTGGCATGGTATCATCATTTCATCCACATAGCATGTGCAAGAAAGTTGAGAGGGTTACGGCAAAAAGTGGATGCACTTCGTGTACAAAACGGACAATCTCTTTCAACGTATCACGCTTTCATACGGAAACTCGTCTGTTACAAAGGGATTTCATTTTTTAAAACTGATTTGAACTCCTGACTTTTTGTGTGTTCAAAATGCACCATTCCAAGCCACATCATCATTTTTCAATCCTTTCTGACTTCATTTGTTATTTTTCATGCATTTACTAATTATTTTGAGCTATAAGACCCTAAAATTGAAAAGCATTTCAAATGAACTCTTAAAGATTGAAAGTTGGCATGGTATCTTCATTTGATCCACATAGCATGTGCAAGAAAGTTGAGAGGGTTACGGCAAAAACTGGATGCACTTCGTGTACAAAACGGACAATCTCTTTCAAAGTATCAGGATTTCATACGGAAACTCGTCTGTTACAAAGGGACTTCATTTTTTAAAACTTATTTGAACTCCTGACTTTTTGTGTGTTCAAAATGCACCATTCAAAGCCACATCATCATTTTCAATCCTTTCTGACTTCATTTGTTATTTTTCATGCATTTACTAATTATTTTGAGCTATAAGACCCTAAAATTGAAAAGCGTTTCAAATGAACTCTGAAAAGGTTGAAAGTTGGCATGGTATCATCATTTCATCCACATAGCATGTGCAATAAAGTTGAGAGGGTTACGGCAAAAACTGGATGCACTTCGTGTACAAAACGGACAATCTCTTTCAAAGTATCAGGATTTCATACGGAAACTCGTCTGTTACAAAGGGATTTCATTTTTTAAAACTTATTTGAACTCCTGACTTTTTGTGTGTGCAAAATGCACCATTCAAAGCCACATCATCATTTTCAATCCTTTCTGACTTCATTTGTTATTTTTCATGCATTTACTAATTATTTTGAGCTATAAGACCCTATAATTGAAAAGCATTTCAAATGAACCCTGAAAAGGTTGAAAGTTTGCATGGTATCATCATTCCATCTCACATAGCATGTGCAAGAAAGTTGAGAGGGTTAAGGCGAAAACTGGTTGCACTTCGTGTACAAAACGGACAATCTCTTTCAAAGTATCACAATTTCATACGGAAACAC
>NW_027332570.1:300000-399028 GCF_002575655.3 Aegilops tauschii subsp. strangulata
ACCATAAAATTGAAAAGCATTTCAAATGAACTCTGAAAAGGTTGAAACTTGGCATGGTATCATCATTTCATCCACATAGCATGTGCAAGAAAGTTAAGAGGGTTACGGCAAAAACTGGATGCACTTCGTGTACAAAACGGACAATCTCTTTCAAAGTATCAGGATTTCATACGGAAACTCGTCTGTTAAAAAGGGATTTCATTTTTTAAAACTTATTTGAACTCCTGACTGTTTGTGTGTTCAAAATTCACCATTCAAAGCCACATCATCATTTTTCAATTGTTATTTTTCATGCATTTACTAATTATTTTGAGCTATAAGACCATAAAATTGAAAAGCATTTCAAATGAACTCTGAAAAGGTTGAAAGTTGGCATGGTATCATCATTTCATCCACATAGCATGTGCAAGAAAGTTGAGAGGGTTACGACAAAAACTGGATGCACTTTGTGTACAAAGCGGACAATCTCTTTCAAAGTATCAGGATTTCATACGGAAACTCGTCTGTTACAAAGGGATTTCATTTTTTAAAACTTATTTGAACTCCTGACTTTTTGTGTGTTCAAAATGCACCATTCAAAGCCACATCATCATTTTTCAATCCTTTCTGACTTCATTTGTTATTTTTCATGCATTTACTAATTATTTTTAGCTATAAGACCATAAAATTGAAAAGCATTTCAAATGAACTCTGAAAAGGTTGAAACTTGGCATGGTATCATCATTTCATCCACATAGCATGTGCAAGAAAGTTAAGAGGGTTACGACAAAAACTGGATGCACTTCGTGTACAAAACGGACAATCTCTTTCAAAGTATCAGGATTTCATACGGAAACTCGTCTGTTACAAAGGGATTTCATTTTTTAAAACTTATTTGAACTCCTGACTTTTAGTGTGTTCAAAATGCACCATTCAAAGCCACATCATCATTTTTCAAAACTTTCTGACTTCATTTGTTATTTTTCATGCATTTACTAATTATTTTGAGCTATAAGACCATAAAATCGAAAAGCATTTCAAATGAACTCTGAAATGGTTGAAAGTTGGCATGGTATCATCATTTCATCCACATAGCATGTGCAAGAAAGTTAAGAGGGTTACGGAAAAAACTGGATGCACTTCGTGTACAAAGCGGACAATCTCTTTCAAAGTATCAGGATTTCATACGGAAACTCGTCTGTTACAAAGCGATTTCATTTTTTAAAACTTATTTGAACTCCTGACTTTTTGTGTGTTCAAAATGCACCATTCAAAGCCACATCATCATTTTTCAATCCTTTCTGACTTCATTTGTTATTTTTCATGCATTTACTAATTATTTTGAGCTATAAGACCATAAAATTGAAAAGCATTTCAAATGAACTCTGAAAAGGTTGAAAGTTGGCATGGTATAATCATTTCATCCACATAGCATGTGCAAGAAAGTTAAGAGGGTTACGGCAAAAACTGGATGCACGTCGTGTACAAAGCGGACAATCTCTTTCAAAGTATCAGGATTTCATACGGAAACTCGTCTGTTACAAAGCGATTTCATTTTTTAAAACTTATTTGAACTCCTGACTTTTTGTGTGTTCAAAATGCACCATTCAAAGCCACATCATCATTTTTCAATCCTTTCTGACTTCATTTGTTATTTTTCATGCATTTACTAATTATTTTTAGCTATAAGACCATAAAATTGAAAAGCATTTCAAATGAACTCTGAAAAGGTTGAAACTTGGCATGGTATCATCATTTCATCCACATAGCATGTCCAAGATAGTTGAGATGGTTACGGCAAAAACTGGGTGCACTTCGTGTACAAAACGGACAATCTCTTTCAAAGTATCAGGATTTTATACGGAAACTCGTCTGTTACAAAGGGATTTCATTTTTTAAAACTTATTTGAACTCCTGACTTTTTGTGTGTTCAAAATGCACCATTCAAAGCCACATCATCATTTTTCAATCCTTTCTGACTTCATTTGTTATTTTTCATGCATTTACTAATTATTTTGAGCTATAAGACCATAAAATTGAAAAGCATTTCAAAGGAACTCTGAAAAGGTTGAAAGTTGGCATGGTATCATCATTTCATCCACATAGCATGTGCAAGAAAGTTAAGAGGGTTACGGCAAAAACTGGATGCACTTCGTGTACAAACGGACAATCTCTTTTAAAGTATCAGGATTTCATACGGAAACTCGTCTGTTAAAAAGGGATTTCATTTTTTAAAACTTATTTGAACTCCTGACTTTTTGTGTGTTCAAATTGCACCATTCAAAGCCACATCATCATTTTTCAATCCTTTCTGACTTCATTTGTTATTTTTCATGCATTTACTAATTATTTTGAGCTATAAGACCATAAAATTGAAAAGCATTTCAAATGAACTCTGAAAAGGTTGAAAGTTGGCATGGTATCATCATTTCATCCACATAGCATGTGCAAGAAAGTTAAGAGGGTTACGGCAAAAACTGGATGCACTTCGTGTACAAAGCGGACAATCTCTTTCAAAGTATCAGGATTTCATACGGAAACTCGTCTGTTACAAAGCGATTTCATTTTTTAAAACTTATTTGAACTCCTGACTTTTTGTGTGTTCAAAATGCACCATTCAAAGCCACATCATCATTTTTCAATCCTTTCTGACTTCATTTGTTATTTTTCATGCATTTACTAATTATTTTGAGCTATAAGACCATAAAATTGAAAAGCATTTCAAATGAACTCTGAAAAGGTTGAAAGTTGGCATGGTATAATCATTTCATCCACATAGCATGTTTAAGAAAGTTAAGAGGGTTACGGCAAAAACTGGATGCACGTCGTGTACAAAGCGGACAATCTCTTTCAAAGTATCAGGATTTCATACGGAAACTCGTCTGTTACAAAGCGATTTCATTTTTTAAAACTTATTTGAACTCCTGACTTTTTGTGTGTTCAAAATGCACCATTCAAAGCCACATCATCATTTTTCAATCCTTTCTGACTTCATTTGTTATTTTTCATGCATTTACTAATTATTTTGAGCTATAAGATCATAAAATTGAAAAGCATTTCAAATGAACTCTGAAAAGGTTGAAAGTTGGCATGGTATCATCATTTCATCCACATAGCATGTGCAAGAAAGTTAAGAGGGTTACGGCAAAAACTGAATGCACTTCGTGTACAAAACGGACAATCTCTTTCAAAGTATCAGGATTTCATACGGAAACTCGTCTGTTACAAAGGGATTTCATTTTTTAAAACTTATTTGAACTCCTGACTTTTTGTGTGTTCAAAATGCACCATTCAAAGCCACATCATCATTTTTCAATCCTTTCTGACTTCATTTGTTATTTTTCATGCATTTACTAATTATTTTGAGCTATAAGACCATAAAATTGAAAAGCATTTCAAATGAACTCTGAAAAAGTTGAAAGTTGGCATGGTATCATCATTTCATCCACATAGCATGTGCAAGAAAGTTAAGAGGGTTACGGCAAAAACTGGATGCACTTCGTGTAGAAAGCGGACAATCTCTTTCAAAGTATCAGGATTTCATACGGAAACTCGTCTGTTACAAAGCGATTTCATTTTTTAAAACTTATTTGAACTCCTGACTTTTTGTGTGTTCAAAATGCACCATTCAAAGCCACATCATCATTTTTCAATCCTTTCTGACATCATTTGTTATTTTTCATGCATTTACTAATTATTTTTAGCTATAAGACCATAAAATTGAAAAGCATTTCAAATGAACTCTGAAAAGGTTGAAACTTGGCATGGTATCATCATTTCATCCACATAGCATGTCCAAGATAGTTGAGAGGGTTACGGCAAAAACTGGGTGCACTTCGTGTACAAAACGGACAATCTCTTTCAAAGTATCAGGATTTCATACGGAAACTCGTCTGTTACAAAGGGATTTCATTTTTTAAAACTTATTTGAACTCCTGACTTTTTGTGTGTTCAAAATGCACCATTCAAAGCCACATCATCATTTTTCAATCCTTTCTGACTTCATTTGTTATTTTTCATGCATTTACTAATTATTTTGAGCTATAAGACCATAAAATTGAAAAGCATTTCAAAGGAACTCTGAAAAGGTTGAAAGTTGGCATGGTATCATCATTTCATCCACATAGCATGTGCAAGAAAGTTAAGAGGGTTACGGCAAAAACTGGATGCACTTCGTGTACAAACGGACAATCTCTTTCAAAGTATCAGGATTTTATACGGAAACTCGTCTGTTCAAAAGGGATTTCATTTTTTAAAACTTATTTGAACTCCTGACTTTTTGTGTGTTCAAATTGCACCATTCAAAGCCACATCATCATTTTTCAATCCTTTCTGACTTCATTTGTTATTTTTCATGCATTTACTAATTATTTTGAGCTATAAGACCATAAAATTGAAAAGCATTTCAAATGAACTCTGAAAAAGTTGAAAGTTGGCATGGTATCATCATTTCATCCACATAGCATGTGCAAGAAAGTTAAGAGGGTTACGGGAAAAACTGGATGCACTTCGTGTAGAAAGCGGACAATTTCTTTCAAAGTATCAGGATTTCATATGGAAACTCGTCTGTTACAAAGCGATTTCATTTTTTAAAACTTATTTGAACTCCTGACTTTTTGTGTGTTCAAAATGCACCATTCAAAGCCACATCATCATTTTTCAATCCTTTCTGACTTCATTTGTTATTTTTCATGCATTTACTAATTATTTTGTGGTATAAGACCATAAAATTGAAAAGCATTTCAAATGAACTCTGAAAAGGTTTAAAGTTGGCATGGCATCGTCATTTCATCCACATAGCATGTGCAAGATAGTTGAGAGGGTTACGGCAAAAACTGGATGCACTTCTTGTACAAAACGGACGATCTCTTTCAAAGTATCAGGATTTCATATGGAAACTTGTCTGTTACAAAGCGATTTCATTTTTTAAAACTTATTTGAACTCCTGACTTTTTGTGTGTTCAAAATGCACCATTCAAAGCCACATCATCATTTTTCAATCCTTTCTTACTTCATTTGTTATTTTTCATGCATTTACTAATTATTTTTAGCTATAAGACCATAAAATTGAAAAGCATTTCAAATGAACTCTGAAAAGGTTGAAACTTGGCATGGTATCATCATTTCATCCACATAGCATGTCCAAGATAGTTGAGAGGGTTACGGCAAAAACTGGGTGCACTTCGTGTACAAAACGGACAATCTCTTTCGAAGTATCAGGATTTCATACGGAAACTCGTCTGTTACAAAGGGATTTCATTTTTTAAAACTTATTTGAACTCCTGACTTTTTGTGTGTTCAAAATGCACCATTCAAAGCCACATCGTCATTTTTCAATCCTTCCTGACTTCATTTGTTATTTTTCATGCATTTACTAATTATTTTGAGCTATAAGACCATAAAATTGAAAAGCATTTCAAAGGAACTCTGAAAAGGTTGAAAGTTGGCATGGTATCATCATTTCATCCACATAGCATGTGCAAGAAAGTTAAGAGGGTTACGGGCAAAAACTGGATGCACTTCGTGTACAAACGGACAATCTCTTTCAAAGTATCAGGATTTTATACGGAAACTCGTCTGTTCAAAAGGGATTTCATTTTTAAAACTTATTTGAACTCCTGACTTTTTGTGTGTTCAAATTGCACCATTCAAAGCCACATCATCATTTTTCAATCCTTTCTGACTTCATTTGTTATTTTTCATGCATTTACTAATTATTTTGAGCTATAAGACCATAAAATTGAAAAGCATTTCAAATGAACTCTGAAAAGTTGAAAGTTGGCATGGTATCATCATTTCATCCACATAGCATGTGCAAGAAAGTTAAGAGGGGTTACGGCAAAAACTGGATGCACTTCGTGTAGAAAGCGGACAATTTCTTTCAAAGTATCAGGATTTCATATGGAAACTCGTCTGTTACAAAGCGATTTCATTTTTTAAAACTTATTTGAACTCCTGACTTTTTGTGTGTTCAAAATGCACCATTCAAAGCCACATCATCATTTTTCAATCCTTTCTGACTTCATTTGTTATTTTTCATGCATTTACTAATTATTTTGTGGTATAAGACCATAAAATTGAAAAGCATTTCAAATGAACTCTGAAAAGGTTTAAAGTTGGCATGGCATCGTCATTTCATCCACATAGCATGTGCAAGATAGTTGAGAGGGTTACGGCAAAAACTGGATGCACTTCGTGTACAAAACGGACGATCTCTTTCAAAGTATCAGGATTTCATATGGAAACTCGTCTGTTACAAAGCGATTTCATTTTTTAAAACTTATTTGAACTCCTGACTTTTTGTGTGTTCAAAATGCACCATTCAAAGCCACATCATCATTTTTCAATCCTTTCTTACTTCATTTGTTATTTTTCATGCATTTACTAATTATTTTTAGCTATAAGACCATAAAATTGAAAAGCATTTCAAATGAACTCTGAAAAGGTTGAAAGTTGGCATGGTATCATCATTTCATCCACATAGCATGTCCAAGATAGTTGAGAGGGTTACGGCAAAAACTGGGTGCACTTCGTGTACAAAACGGACAATCTCTTTCGAAGTATCAGGATTTCATACGGAAACTCGTCTGTTACAAAGGGATTTCATTTTTTAAAACTTATTTGAACTCCTGACTTTTTGTGTGTTCAAAATGCACCATTCAAAGCCACATCATCATTTTTCAGTCCTTCCTGACTTCATTTGTTATTTTTCATGCATTTACTAATTATTTTGAGCTATAAGACCATAAAATTGAAAAGCATTTCAAAGGAACTCTGAAAAGGTTGAAAGTTGGCATGGTATCATCATTTCATCCACATAGCATGTGCAAGAAAGTTAAGAGGGTTACGGCAAAAACTGGATGCACTTCGTGTACAAACGGACAATCTCTTTCAAAGTATCAGGATTTTATACGGAAACTCGTCTGTTCAAAAGGGATTTCATTTTTTAAAACTTATTTGAAACTCCTGACTTTTTGTGTGTTCAAATTGCACCATTCAAAGCCACATCATCATTTTTCAATCCTTTCTGACTTCATTTGTTATTTTTCATGCATTTACTAATTATTTTGAGCTATAAGACCATAAAATTGAAAAGCATTTCAAATGAACTCTGAAAAAGTTGAAAGTTGGCATGGTATCATCATTTCATCCACATAGCATGTGCAAGAAAGTTAAGAGGGTTACGGCAAAAACCGGATGCACCTCGTGTAGAAAGCGGACAATTTCTTTCAAAGTATCAGGATTTCATATGGAAACTCGTCTGTTACAAAGCGATTTCATTTTTAAAACTTATTTGAACTCCTGACTTTTTGTGTGTTCAAAATGCACCATTCAAAGCCACATCATCATTTTTCAATCCTTTCTGACTTCATTTGTTATTTTTCATGCATTTACTAATTATTTTGAGCTATAAGACCATAAAATTGAAAAGCATTTCAAAGGAACTCTGAAAAGGTTGAAAGTTGGCATGGTATCATCATTTCATCCACATAGCATGTGCAAGAAAGTTAAGAGGGTTACGGCAAAAACTGGATGCACTTCGTGTACAAACGGACAATCTCTTTCAAAGTATCAGGATTTTATACGGAAACTCGTCTGTTCAAAAGGGATTTCATTTTTTAAAACTTATTTGAACTCCTGACTTTTTGTGTGTTCAAATTGCACCATTCAAAGCCACATCATCATTTTTCAATCCTTTCTGACTTCATTTGTTATTTTTCATGCATTTACTAATTATTTTGAGCGATAAGACCATAAAATTGAAAAGCATTTCAAATGAACTCTGAAAAAGTTGAAAGTTGGCATGGTATCATCATTTCATCCACATTGCATGTGCAAGAAAGTTAAGAGGGTTACGGCAAAAACCGGATGCACTTCGTGTAGAAAGCGGACAATTTCTTTCAAAGTATCAGGATTTCATATGGAAACTCGTCTGTTACAAAGCGATTTCATTTCTTAAAACTTATTTGAACTCCTGACTTTTTGTGTGTTCAAAATGCACCATTCAAAGCCGCATCATCATTTTTCAATCCTTTCTGACTTCATTTGTTATTTTTCATGCATTTACTAATTATTTTGTGCTATAAGACCATAAAATTGAAAAGCATTTCAAATGAACTCTGAAAAGGTTTAAAGTTGGCATGGCATCGTCATTTCATCCACATAGCATGTGCAAGATAGTTGAGAGGGTTACGGCAAAAACTGGATGCACTTCTTGTACAAAACGGACGATCTCTTTCAAAGTATCAGGATTTCATTCGGAAACTCATCTGTTACAAAGGGATTTCATTTTTTAAAACTTATTTGAAGTCCTGACTTTTTGTGTGTTCAAAATGCACCATTCAAAGCCACATCATCATTTTTCAATCCTTTCTGACTTCATTTGTTATTTTTCATGCATTTACTAATTATTTTAAGCTATAAGACCATAAAATTGAAAAGCATTTGAAATGAACTCTGAAAAGGTTGAAACTTGGCATGGTATCATCATTTCATCCACATGGCATGTGCAAGAAAGTTGAGAGGGTTACGGCAAAAACTGGATGCACTTCGTCTACGAAACGGACAATCTCTTTCAAAGTATCAGGATTTCATACGGAAACTCGTCTGTTAAAAAGGGATTTCATTTTTTAAAACTTATTTGAACTCCTGACTTTTTGTGTGTTCAAAATGCACCATTCAAAGCCACATCATCATTTTTCAATCCTTTCTGGCTTCATTTGTTATTTTTCGTGCATTTACTAATTATTTTGAGCTATAAGACCATGAAATTGAAAAGCATTTCAAATGAACTCTGAAAAGGTTGGAAGTTGGCATGGTATCATCATTTCATCCACATAGCTAGTCCAAGAAAGTTGAGAGGGTTACGGCAAAAACTGGATGCACTTCGTGTACAAAACGGACAATCTCTTTCAAAGTATCAGGATTTCATATGGAAACTAGTCTGTTACAAAGGGATTTCATTTTTTAAAACTTACTTGAACTCCTGACTTTTTGTGTGTTCAAAATGCACCATTCAAAGCCACATCATCATTTTTCAATCCTTTCTGACTTCATTTGTTATTTTTCATGCATTTACTAATTATTTTAAGCTATAAGACCATGAAATTGAAAAGCATTTCAAATGAACTCTGAAAGGTTGAAAGTTGGCATGGTATCATCATTTCATCCACATAGCATGTGCAAGAAAGTTAAGAGGGTTACGGCAAAAACCGGATGCACCTCGTGTAGAAAGCGGACAATTTCTTTCAAAGTATCAGGATTTCATATGGAAACTCGTCTGTTACAAAGCGATTTCATTTTTTAAAACTTATTTGAACTCCTGACTTTTTGTGTGTTCAAAATGCACCATTCAAAGCCACATCATCATTTTTCAATCCTTTCTGACTTCATTTGTTATTTTTCATGCATTTACTAATTATTTTGAGCTATAAGACCATAAAATTGAAAAGCATTTCAAAGGAACTCTGAAAAGGTTGAAAGTTGGCATGGTATCATCATTTCATCCACATAGCATGTGCAAGAAAGTTAAGAGGGTTACGGCAAAAACTGGATGCACTTCGTGTACAAACGGACAATCTCTTTCAAAGTATCAGGATTTTATACGGAAACTCGTGTGTTCAAAAGGGATTTCATTTTTTAAAACTTATTTGAACTCCTGACTTTTTGTGTGTTCAAATTGCACCATTCAAAGCCACATCATCATTTTTCAATCCTTTCTGACTTCATTTGTTATTTTTCATGCATTTACTAATTATTTTGAGCGATAAGACCATAAAATTGAAAAGCATTTCAAATGAACTCTGAAAAAGTTGAAAGTTGGCATGGTATCATCATTTCATCCACATTGCATGTGCAAGAAAGTTAAGAGGGTTACGGCAAAAACCGGATGCACTTCGTGTAGAAAGCGGACAATTTCTTTCAAAGTATCAGGATTTCATATGGAAACTCGTCTGTTACAAAGCGATTTCATTTCTTAAAACTTATTTGAACTCCTGACTTTTTGTGTGTTCAAAATGCACCATTCAAAGCCGCATCATCATTTTTTCAATCCTTTCTGACTTCATTTGTTATTTTTCATGCATTTACTAATTATTTTGTGCTATAAGACCATAAAATTGAAAAGCATTTCAAATGAACTCTGAAAAGGTTTAAAGTTGGCATGGCATCGTCATTTCATCCACATAGCATGTGCAAGATAGTTGAGAGGGTTACGGCAAAAACTGGATGCACTTCTTGTACAAAACGGACGATCTCTTTCAAAGTATCAGGATTTCATTCGGAAACTCATCTGTTACAAAGGGATTTCATTTTTTAAAACTTATTTGAAGTCCTGACTTTTTGTGTGTTCAAAATGCACCATTCAAAGCCACATCATCATTTTTCAATCCTTTCTGACTTCATTTGTTATTTTTCATGCATTTACTAATTATTTTAAGCTATAAGACCATAAAATTGAAAAGCATTTGAAATGAACTCTGAAAAGGTTGAAACTTGGCATGGTATCATCATTTCATCCACATGGCATGTGCAAGAAAGTTGAGAGGGTTACGGCAAAAACTGGATGCACTTCGTCTACGAAACGGACAATCTCTTTCAAAGTATCAGGATTTCATACGGAAACTCGTCTGTTAAAAAGGGATTTCATTTTTTAAAACTTATTTGAACTCCTGACTTTTTGTGTGTTCAAAATGCACCATTCAAAGCCACATCATCATTTTTCAATCCTTTCTGGCTTCATTTGTTATTTTTCGTGCATTTACTAATTATTTTGAGCTATAAGACCATGAAATTGAAAAGCATTTCAAATGAACTCTGAAAAGGTTGGAAGTTGGCATGGTATCATCATTTCATCCACATAGCTAGTCCAAGAAAGTTGAGAGGGTTACGGCAAAAACTGGATGCACTTCGTGTACAAAACGGACAATCTCTTTCAAAGTATCAGGATTTCATATGGAAACTAGTCTGTTACAAAGGGATTTCATTTTTTAAAACTTACTTGAACTCCTGACTTTTTGTGTGTTCAAAATGCACCATTCAAAGCCACATCATCATTTTTCAATCCTTTCTGACTTCATTTGTTATTTTTCATGCATTTACTAATTATTTTAAGCTATAAGACCATGAAATTGAAAAGCATTTCAAATGAACTCTGAAAAGGTTGAAAGTTGGCATGGTATCATCATTTCATCCACATAGCATGCGCAAGAAAGTTGAGAGGGTTACGGCAAAAACTGGATGCACTTCGTGTACAAAGCGGACAATCTCTTTCAAAGTATCAGGATTTCATACGGAAACTCGTCTGTTACAAAGGGATTTCATTTTTAAAACTTATTTGAAGTCCTGACTTTTTGTCTATTCAAAATGCACCATTCAAAGCCACATCATCATTTTTCAATCCTTTCTGACATCATTTGTTATTTTTCATGCATTTACTAATTATTTTGAGCTATAAGACCATAAAATTGAAAAGCATTTCAAATGAACTCTGAAAAGGTTGAAAGTTGGTATGGTATCATCATTTCATCCACATAGCATGCGCAAGAAAGTTGAGAGGGTTACGGCAAAAACTGGATGCACTTCGTGTACAAAACGGACAATCTCTTTCAAAGTATCAGGATTTCATATGGAAACTAGTCTGTTACAAAGGGATTTCATTTTTTAAAACTTATTTGAACTCCTGACTTTTTGTGTGTTCAAAATGCACCATTCAAAGCCACATCATCATTTTTCAATCCTTTCTGACTTCATTTGTTATTTTTCATGCATTTACTAATTATTTTAAGCTATAAGACCATGAAATTGAAAAGCATTTCAAATGAACTCTGAAAAGGTTGAAAGTTGGCATGGTATGATCATTTCATCCACATAGCATGCGCAAGAAAGTTGAGAGGGTTACGGCAAAAACTGGATGCACTTCGTGTACAAAGCGGACAATCTCTTTCAAAGTATCTGGATTTCATACGGAAACTCGTCTGTTACAAAGGGATTTCATTTTTTAAAACTTATTTGAAGTCCTGACTTTTTGTGTGTTCAAAATGCACCATTCAAAGCCACATCATCATTTTTCAATCCTTTCTGACATCATTTGTTATTTTTCATGCATTTACTAATTATTTTGAGCTATAAGACCATAAAATTGAAAAGCATTTCAAATGAACTCTGAAAAGGTTGAAAGTTGGTATGGTATCATCATTTCATCCACATAGCATGCGCAAGAAAGTTGAGAGGGTTACGGCAAAAACTGGATGCACTTCGTGTACAAAACGGACAATCTCTTTCAAAGTATCAGGATTTCATATGGAAACTAGTCTGTTACAAAGGGATTTCATTTTTTAAAACTTATTTGAACTCCTGACTTTTTGTGTGTTCAAAATGCACCATTCAAAGCCACATCATCATTTTTCAATCCTTTCTGACTTCATTTGTTATTTTTCATGCATTTACTAATTATTTTAAGCTATAAGACCATGAAATTGAAAAGCATTTCAAATGAACTCTGAAAAGGTTGAAAGTTGGCATGGTATGATCATTTCATCCACATAGCATGCACAAGAAAGTTGAGAGGGTTACGGCAAAAACTGGATGCACTTCGTGTACAAAGCGGACAATCTCTTTCAAAGTATCTGGATTTCATACGGAAACTCGTCTGTTACAAAGGGATTTCATTTTTTAAAACTTATTTGAACTCCTGACTTTTTGTGTGTTCAAAATGCACCATTCAAAGCCACATCATCATTTTTCAATACTTTCTGACTTCATTTGTTATTTTTCATGCATTTACTAATTATTTTGAGCTATAAGACCATAAAATTGAAAAGCATTTCAAATGAACTCTGAAAAGGTTGAAAGTTGGCATGGTATCATCATTTCATCCACATAGCATGTGCAAGAAAGTTAAGAGGGTTACGGCAAAAACTGGATGCACTTCGTGTACAAAGCGGACAATCTCTTTCAAAGTATCGGGATTTCATACGGAAACTCGTCTGTTACAAAGGGATTTCATTTTTTAAAACTTATTTGAACTCCTGACTTTTTGTGTGTTCAAAATGCACCATTCAAAGCCACATCATCATTTTTCAATCCTTTCTGACTTCATTTGTTATTTTTCATGCATTTACTAATTATTTTGAGCTATAAGACCATAAAATTGAAAAGCATTTCAAATGAACTCTGAAAAAGTTGAAAGTTGGCATGGTATCATCATTTCATCCACATAGCATGTGCAAGAAAGTTAAGAGGGTTACGGCAAAAACTGGATGCACTTCGTGTAGAAAGCGGACAATCTCTTTCAAAGTATCAGGATTTCATACGGAAACTCGTCTGTGACAAAGCGATTTCATTTTTTAAAACTTATTTGAACTCCTGACTTTTTGTGTGTTCAAAATGCACCATTCAAAGCCACATCATCATTTTTCAATCCTTTCTGACTTCATTTGTTATTTTTCATGCATTTACTAATTATTTTTAGCTATAAGACAATAAAATTGAAAAGCATTTCAAATGAACTCTGAAAAGGTTGAAACTTGGCATGGTATCATCATTTCATCCACATAGCATGTCCAAGATAGTTGAGAGGGTTACGGCAAAAACTGGATGCACTTCGTGTACAAAGCGGACAATCTCTTTCAAAGTATCAGGATTTCATACGGAAACTCGTCTGTTACAAAGGGATTTCATTTTTAAAACTTATTTGAAGCCTGACTTTTTGTGTGTTCAAAATGCACCATTCAAAGCCACATCATCATTTTTCAATACTTTCTGACTTCATTTGTTATTTTTCATGCATTTACTAATTATTTTGAGCTATAAGACCATAAAATTGAAAAGCATTTCAAATGAACTCTGAAAAGGTTGAAAGTTGGCATGGTATCATCATTTCATCCACAAAGCATGTGCAAGAAAGTTAAGAGGGTTACGGCAAAAACTGGATGCACTTCGTGTAGAAAGCGGACAATCTCTTTCAAAGTATCGGGATTTCATACGGAAACTCGTCTGTTACAAAGGGATTTCATTTTTTAAAACTTATTTGAACTCCTGACTTTTTGTGTGTTCAAAATGCACCATTCAAAGCCACATCATCATTTTTCAATCCTTTCTGACTTCATTTGTTATTTTTCATGCATTTACTAATTATTTTGAGCTATAAGACCATAAAATTGAAAAGCATTTCAAATGAACTCTGAAAAAGTTGAAAGTTGGCATGGTATCATCATTTCATCCACATAGCATGTGCAAGAAAGTTAAGAGGGTTACGGCAAAAACTGGATGCACTTCGTGTAGAAAGTGGACAATCTCTTTCAAAGTATCAGGATTTCATACGGAAACTCGTCTGTGACAAAGCGATTTCATTTTTTAAAACTTATTTGAACTCCTGACTTTTTGTGTGTTCAAAATGCACCATTCAAAGCCACATCATCATTTTTCAATCCTTTCTGACTTCATTTGTTATTTTTCATGCATTTACTAATTATTTTTAGCTATAAGACAATAAAATTGAAAAGCATTTCAAATGAACTCTGAAAAGGTTGAAACTTGGCATGGTATCATCATTTCATCCACATAGCATGTCCAAGATAGTTGAGAGGGTTACGGCAAAAACTGGGTGCACTTCGTGTACAAAACGGACAATCTCTTTCAAAGTATCAGGATTTCATACGGAAACTCATCTGTTACAAAGGGATTTAATTTTTTTAAACTTATTTGAACCCCTGACTTTTTGTGTGTTCAAAATGCACCATTCAAAGCCACATCATCATTTTTCAATCCTTTCTGACTTCATTTGTTATTTTTCATGCATGTACTAATTATTTTGAGCTATAAGACCATAAAATTGAAAAGCATTTCAAATGAACTCTGAAAAGGTTGAAAGTTGGCATGGTATCATCATTTCATCCACATAGCATGTGCAAGAAAGTTAAGAGGGTTACGACGAAAACTGGATGCACTTCGTGTACAAAACGGACAATCTCTTTCAAAGTATCAGGATTTCATACGGAAACTCGTCTGTTACAAAGGGATTTCATTTTTTAAAACTTATTTGAACTCCTGACTTTTAGTGTGTTCAAAATGCACCATTCAAAGCCACATCATCATTTTTCAATACTTTCTGACTTCATTTGTTATTTTTCATGCATTTACTAATTATTTTGAGCTATAAGACCATAAAATTGAAAAGCATTTCAAATGAACTCTGAAATGGTTGAAAGTTGGCATGGTATCATCATTTCATCCACATAGCATGTGCAAGAAAGTTAAGAGGGTTACGGAAAAAACTGGATGCACTTCGTGTACAAAGCGGACAATCTCTTTCAAAGTATCAGGATTTCATACGGAAACTCGTCTGTTACAAAGCGATTTCATTTTTTAAAACTTATTTGAACTCCTGACTTTTTGTGTGTTCAAAATGCACCATTCAAAGCCACATCATCATTTTTCAATCCTTTCTGACTTCATTTGTTATTTTTCATGCATTTACTAATTATTTTGAGCTATAAGACCATAAAATTGAAAAGCATTTCAAATGAACTCTGAAAAGGTTGAAAGTTGGCATGGTATAATCATTTCATCCACATAGCATGTGCAAGAAAGTTAAGAGGGTTACGGCAAAAACTGGATGCACGTCGTGTACAAAGCGGACAATCTCTTTCAAAGTATCAGGATTTCATACGGAAACTCGTCTGTTACAAAGCGATTTCATTTTTTAAAACTTATTTGAACTCCTGACTTTTTGTGTGTTCAAAATGCACCATTCAAAGCCACATCATCATTTTTCAATCCTTTCTGACTTCATTTGTTATTTTTCATGCATTTACTAATTATTTTTAGCTATAAGACCATAAAATTGAAAAGCATTTCAAATGAACTCTGAAAAGGTTGAAACTTGGCATGGTATCATCATTTCATCCACATAGCATGTCCAAGATAGTTGAGATGGTTACGGCAAAAACTGGGTGCACTTCGTGTACAAAACGGACAATCTCTTTCAAAGTATCAGGATTTTATACGGAAACTCGTCTGTTACAAAGGGATTTCATTTTTTAAAACTTATTTGAACTCCTGACTTTTTGTGTGTTCAAAATGCACCATTCAAAGCCACATCATCATTTTTCAATCCTTTCTGACTTCATTTGTTATTTTTCATGCATTTACTAATTATTTTGAGCTATAAGACCATAAAATTGAAAAGCATTTCAAAGGAACTCTGAAAAGGTTGAAAGTTGGCATGGTATCATCATTTCATCCACATAGCATGTGCAAGAAAGTTAAGAGGGTTACGGCAAAAACTGGATGCACTTCGTGTACAAACGGACAATCTCTTTTAAAGTATCAGGATTTCATACGGAAACTCGTCTGTTAAAAAGGGATTTCATTTTTTAAAACTTATTTGAACTCCTGACTTTTTGTGTGTTCAAATTGCACCATTCAAAGCCACATCATCATTTTTCAATCCTTTCTGACTTCATTTGTTATTTTTCATGCATTTACTAATTATTTTGAGCTATAAGACCATAAAATTGAAAAGCATTTCAAATGAACTCTGAAAAGGTTGAAAGTTGGCATGGTATCATCATTTCATCCACATAGCATGTGCAAGAAAGTTAAGAGGGTTACGGCAAAAACTGGATGCACTTCGTGTACAAAGCGGACAATCTCTTTCAAAGTATCAGGATTTCATACGGAAACTCGTCTGTTACAAAGCGATTTCATTTTTTAAAACTTATTTGAACTCCTGACTTTTTGTGTGTTCAAAATGCACCATTCAAAGCCACATCATCATTTTTCAATCCTTTCTGACTTCATTTGTTATTTTTCATGCATTTACTAATTACTTTGAGCTATAAGACCATAAAATTGAAAAGCATTTCAAATGAACTCTGAAAAGGTTGAAAGTTGGCATGGTATAATCATTTCATCCACATAGCATGTTTAAGAAAGTTAAGAGGGTTACGGCAAAAACTGGATGCACGTCGTGTACAAAGCGGACAATCTCTTTCAAAGTATCAGGATTTCATACGGAAACTCGTCTGTTACAAAGCGATTTCATTTTTTAAAACTTATTTGAACTCCTGACTTTTTGTGTGTTCAAAATGCACCATTCAAAGCCACATCATCATTTTTCAATCCTTTCTGACTTCATTTGTTATTTTTCATGCATTTACTAATTATTTTGAGCTATAAGATCATAAAATTGAAAAGCATTTCAAATGAACTCTGAAAAGGTTGAAAGTTGGCATGGTATCATCATTTCATCCACATAGCATGTGCAAGAAAGTTAAGAGGGTTACGGCAAAAACTGAATGCACTTCGTGTACAAAACGGACAATCTCTTTCAAAGTATCAGGATTTCATACGGAAACTCGTCTGTTACAAAGGGATTTCATTTTTTAAAACTTATTTGAACTCCTGACTTTTTGTGTGTTCAAAATGCACCATTCAAAGCCACATCATCATTTTTCAATCCTTTCTGACTTCATTTGTTATTTTTCATGCATTTACTAATTATTTTGAGCTATAAGACCATAAAATTGAAAAGCATTTCAAATGAACTCTGAAAAAGTTGAAAGTTGGCATGGTATCATCATTTCATCCACATAGCATGTGCAAGAAAGTTAAGAGGGTTACGGCAAAAACTGGATGCACTTCGTGTAGAAAGCGGACAATCTCTTTCAAAGTATCAGGATTTCATACGGAAACTCGTCTGTTACAAAGCGATTTCATTTTTTAAAACTTATTTGAACTCCTGACTTTTTGTGTGTTCAAATTGCACCATTCAAAGCCACATCATCATTTTTCAATCCTTTCTGACTTCATTTGTTATTTTTCATGCATTTACTAATTATTTTGAGCTATAAGACCATAAAATTGAAAAGCATTTCAAATGAACTCTGAAAAGGTTGAAAGTTGGCATGGTATCATCATTTCATCCACATAGCATGTGCAAGAAAGTTAAGAGGGTTACGGCAAAAACTGGATGCACTTCGTGTACAAAGCGGACAATCTCTTTCAAAGTATCAGGATTTCATACGGAAACTCGTCTGTTACAAAGCGATTTCATTTTTTAAAACTTATTTGAACTCCTGACTTTTTGTGTGTTCAAAATGCACCATTCAAAGCCACATCATCATTTTTCAATCCTTTCTGACTTCATTTGTTATTTTTCATGCATTTACTAATTATTTTTAGCTATAAGACCATAAAATTGAAAAGCATTTCAAATGAACTCTGAAAAGGTTGAAACTTGGCATGGTATCATCATTTCATCCACATAGCATGTCCAAGATAGTTGAGAGGGTTACGGCAAAAACTGGGTGCACTTCGTGTACAAAACGGACAATCTCTTTCAAAGTATCAGGATTTCATACGGAAACTCGTCTGTTACAAAGGGATTTCATTTTTTAAAACTTATTTGAACTCCTGACTTTTTGTGTGTTCAAAATGCACCATTCAAAGCCACATCATCATTTTTCAATCCTTTCTGACTTCATTTGTTATTTTTCATGCATTTACTAATTATTTTGAGCTATAAGACCATAAAATTGAAAAGCATTTCAAAGGAACTCTGAAAAGGTTGAAAGTTGGCATGGTATCATCATTTCATCCACATAGCATGTGCAAGAAAGTTAAGAGGGTTACGGCAAAAACTGGATGCACTTCGTGTACAAACGGACAATCTCTTTCAAAGTATCAGGATTTTATACGGAAACTCGTCTGTTCAAAAGGGATTTCATTTTTTAAAACTTATTTGAACTCCTGACTTTTTGTGTGTTCAAATTGCACCATTCAAAGCCACATCATCATTTTTCAATCCTTTCTGACTTCATTTGTTATTTTTCATGCATTTACTAATTATTTTGAGCTATAAGACCATAAAATTGAAAAGCATTTCAAATGAACTCTGAAAAAGTTGAAAGTTGGCATGGTATCATCATTTCATCCACATAGCATGTGCAAGAAAGTTAAGAGGGTTACGGCAAAAACTGGATGCACTTCGTGTAGAAAGCGGACAATTTCTTTCAAAGTATCAGGATTTCATATGGAAACTCGTCTGTTACAAAGCGATTTCATTTTTTAAAACTTATTTGAACTCCTGACTTTTTGTGTGTTCAAAATGCACCATTCAAAGCCACATCATCATTTTTCAATCCTTTCTGACTTCATTTGTTATTTTTCATGCATTTACTAATTATTTTGTGGTATAAGACCATAAAATTGAAAAGCATTTCAAATGAACTCTGAAAAGGTTTAAAGTTGGCATGGCATCGTCATTTCATCCACATAGCATGTGCAAGATAGTTGAGAGGGTTACGGCAAAAACTGGATGCACTTCTTGTACAAAACGGACGATCTCTTTCAAAGTATCAGGATTTCATATGGAAACTTGTCTGTTACAAAGCGATTTCATTTTTTAAAACTTATTTGAACTCCTGACTTTTTGTGTGTTCAAAATGCACCATTCAAAGCCACATCATCATTTTTCAATCCTTTCTTACTTCATTTGTTATTTTTCATGCATTTACTAATTATTTTTAGCTATAAGACCATAAAATTGAAAAGCATTTCAAATGAACTCTGAAAAGGTTGAAACTTGGCATGGTATCATCATTTCATCCACATAGCATGTCCAAGATAGTTGAGAGGGTTACGGCAAAAACTGGGTGCACTTCGTGTACAAAACGGACAATCTCTTTCGAAGTATCAGGATTTCATACGGAAACTCGTCTGTTACAAAGGGATTTCATTTTTTAAAACTTATTTGAACTCCTGACTTTTTGTGTGTTCAAAATGCACCATTCAAAGCCACATCATCATTTTTCAATCCTTCCTGACTTCATTTGTTATTTTTCATGCATTTACTAATTATTTTGAGCTATAAGACCATAAAATTGAAAAGCATTTCAAAGGAACTCTGAAAAGGTTGAAAGTTGGCATGGTATCATCATTTCATCCACATAGCATGTGCAAGAAAGTTAAGAGGGTTACGGCAAAAACTGGATGCACTTCGTGTAGAAAGCGGACAATTTCTTTCAAAGTATCAGGATTTCATATGGAAACTCGTCTGTTACAAAGCGATTTCATTTTTTAAAACTTATTTGAACTCCTGACTTTTTGTGTGTTCAAAATGCACCATTCAAAGCCACATCATCATTTTTCAATCCTTTCTGACTTCATTTGTTATTTTTCATGCATTTACTAATTATTTTGTGGTATAAGACCATAAAATTGAAAAGCATTTCAAATGAACTCTGAAAAGGTTTAAAGTTGGCATGGCATCGTCATTTCATCCACATAGCATGTGCAAGATAGTTGAGAGGGTTACGGCAAAAACTGGATGCACTTCGTGTACAAAACGGACGATCTCTTTCAAAGTATCAGGATTTCATATGGAAACTCGTCTGTTACAAAGCGATTTCATTTTTTAAAACTTATTTGAACTCCTGACTTTTTGTGTGTTCAAAATGCACCATTCAAAGCCACATCATCATTTTTCAATCCTTTCTTACTTCATTTGTTATTTTTCATGCATTTACTAATTATTTTTAGCTATAAGACCATAAAATTGAAAAGCATTTCAAATGAACTCTGAAAAGGTTGAAAGTTGCATGGTATCATCATTTCATCCACATAGCATGTCCAAGATAGTTGAGAGGGTTACGGCAAAAACTGGGTGCACTTCGTGTACAAAACGGACAATCTCTTTCGAAGTATCAGGATTTCATACGGAAACTCGTCTGTTACAAAGGGATTTCATTTTTTAAAACTTATTTGAACTCCTGACTTTTTGTGTGTTCAAAATGCACCATTCAAAGCCACATCATCATTTTTCAGTCCTTCCTGACTTCATTTGTTATTTTTCATGCATTTACTAATTATTTTGAGCTATAAGACCATAAAATTGAAAAGCATTTCAAATGAACTCTGAAAAGGTTTAAAGTTGGCATGGCATCGTCATTTCATCCACATAGCATGTGCAAGATAGTTGAGAGGGTTACGGCAAAAACTGGATGCACTTCTTGTACAAAACGGACGATCTCTTTCAAAGTATCAGGATTTCATATGGAAACTTGTCTGTTACAAAGCGATTTCATTTTTTAAAACTTATTTGAACTCCTGACTTTTTGTGTGTTCAAAATGCACCATTCAAAGCCACATCATCATTTTTCAATCCTTTCTTACTTCATTTGTTATTTTTCATGCATTTACTAATTATTTTTAGCTATAAGACCATAAAATTGAAAAGCATTTCAAATGAACTCTGAAAAGGTTGAAACTTGGCATGGTATCATCATTTCATCCACATAGCATGTCCAAGATAGTTGAGAGGGTTACGGCAAAAACTGGGTGCACTTCGTGTACAAAACGGACAATCTCTTTCGAAGTATCAGGATTTCATACGGAAACTCGTCTGTTACAAAGGGATTTCATTTTTTAAAACTTATTTGAACTCCTGACTTTTTGTGTGTTCAAAATGCACCATTCAAAGCCACATCATCATTTTTCAATCCTTCCTGACTTCATTTGTTATTTTTCATGCATTTACTAATTATTTTGAGCTATAAGACCATAAAATTGAAAAGCATTTCAAAGGAACTCTGAAAAGGTTGAAAGTTGGCATGGTATCATCATTTCATCCACATAGCATGTGCAAGAAAGTTAAGAGGGTTACGGCAAAAACTGGATGCACTTCGTGTAGAAAGCGGACAATTTCTTTCAAAGTATCAGGATTTCATATGGAAACTCGTCTGTTACAAAGCGATTTCATTTTTAAAACTTATTTGAACTCCTGACTTTTTGTGTGTTCAAAATGCACCATTCAAAGCCACATCATCATTTTTCAATCCTTTCTGACTTCATTTGTTATTTTTCATGCATTTACTAATTATTTTGTGGTATAAGACCATAAAATTGAAAAGCATTTCAAATGAACTCTGAAAAGGTTTAAAGTTGGCATGGCATCGTCATTTCATCCACATAGCATGTGCAAGATAGTTGAGAGGGTTACGGCAAAAACTGGATGCACTTCGTGTACAAAACGGACGATCTCTTTCAAAGTATCAGGATTTCATATGGAAACTCGTCTGTTACAAAGCGATTTCATTTTTTAAAACTTATTTGAACTCCTGACTTTTTGTGTGTTCAAAATGCACCATTCAAAGCCACATCATCATTTTTCAATCCTTTCTTACTTCATTTGTTATTTTTCATGCATTTACTAATTATTTTTAGCTATAAGACCATAAAATTGAAAAGCATTTCAAATGAACTCTGAAAAGGTTGAAAGTTGGCATGGTATCATCATTTCATCCACATAGCATGTCCAAGATAGTTGAGAGGGTTACGGCAAAAACTGGGTGCACTTCGTGTACAAAACGGACAATCTCTTTCGAAGTATCAGGATTTCATACGGAAACTCGTCTGTTACAAAGGGATTTCATTTTTTAAAACTTATTTGAACTCCTGACTTTTTGTGTGTTCAAAATGCACCATTCAAAGCCACATCATCATTTTTCAGTCCTTCCTGACTTCATTTGTTATTTTTCATGCATTTACTAATTATTTTGAGCTATAAGACCATAAAATTGAAAAGCATTTCAAAGGAACTCTGAAAAGGTTGAAAGTTGGCATGGTATCATCATTTCATCCACATAGCATGTGCAAGAAAGTTAAGAGGGTTACGGCAAAAACTGGATGCACTTCGTGTACAAACGGACAATCTCTTTCAAAGTATCAGGATTTTATACGGAAACTCGTCTGTTCAAAAGGGATTTCATTTTTTAAAACTTATTTGAACTCCTGACTTTTTGTGTGTTCAAATTGCACCATTCAAAGCCACATCATCATTTTTCAATCCTTTCTGACTTCATTTGTTATTTTTCATGCATTTACTAATTATTTTGAGCTATAAGACCATAAAATTGAAAAGCATTTCAAATGAACTCTGAAAAAGTTGAAAGTTGGCATGGTATCATCATTTCATCCACATAGCATGTGCAAGAAAGTTAAGAGGGTTACGGCAAAAACCGGATGCACCTCGTGTAGAAAGCGGACAATTTCTTTCAAAGTATCAGGATTTCATATGGAAACTCGTCTGTTACAAAGCGATTTCATTTTTTAAAACTTATTTGAACTCCTGACTTTTTGTGTGTTCAAAATGCACCATTCAAAGCCACATCATCATTTTTCAATCCTTTCTGACTTCATTTGTTATTTTTCATGCATTTACTAATTATTTTGAGCTATAAGACCATAAAATTGAAAAGCATTTCAAAGGAACTCTGAAAAGGTTGAAAGTTGGCATGGTATCATCATTTCATCCACATAGCATGTGCAAGAAAGTTAAGAGGGTTACGGCAAAAACTGGATGCACTTCGTGTACAAACGGACAATCTCTTTCAAAGTATCAGGATTTTATACGGAAACTCGTCTGTTCAAAAGGGATTTCATTTTTTAAAACTTATTTGAACTCCTGACTTTTTGTGTGTTCAAATTGCACCATTCAAAGCCACATCATCATTTTTCAATCCTTTCTGACTTCATTTGTTATTTTTCATGCATTTACTAATTATTTTGAGCGATAAGACCATAAAATTGAAAAGCATTTCAAATGAACTCTGAAAAAGTTGAAAGTTGGCATGGTATCATCATTTCATCCACATTGCATGTGCAAGAAAGTTAAGAGGGTTACGGCAAAAACCGGATGCACTTCGTGTGGAAAGCGGACAATTTCTTTCAAAGTATCAGGATTTCATATGGAAACTCGTCTGTTACAAAGCGATTTCATTTTTTAAAACTTATTTGAACTCCTGACTTTTTGTGTGTTCAAAATGCACCATTCAAAGCCGCATCATCATTTTTCAATCCTTTCTGACTTCATTTGTTATTTTTCATGCATTTACTAATTATTTTGTGCTATAAGACCATAAAATTGAAAAGCATTTCAAATGAACTCTGAAAAGGTTTAAAGTTGGCATGGCATCGTCATTTCATCCACATAGCATGTGCAAGATAGTTGAGAGGGTTACGGCAAAAACTGGATGCACTTCTTGTACAAAACGGACGATCTCTTTCAAAGTATCAGGATTTCATTCGGAAACTCATCTGTTACAAAGGGATTTCATTTTTTAAAACTTATTTGAAGTCCTGACTTTTTGTGTGTTCAAAATGCACCATTCAAAGCCACATCATCATTTTTCAATCCTTTCTGACTTCATTTGTTATTTTTCATGCATTTACTAATTATTTTAAGCTATAAGACCATAAAATTGAAAAGCATTTGAAATGAACTCTGAAAAGGTTGAAACTTGGCATGGTATCATCATTTCATCCACATAGCATGTGCAAGAAAGTTGAGAGGGTTACGGCAAAAACTGGATGCACTTCGTCTACGAAACGGACAATCTCTTTCAAAGTATCAGGATTTCATACGGAAACTCGTCTGTTAAAAAGGGATTTCATTTTTTAAAACTTATTTGAACTCCTGACTTTTTGTGTGTTCAAAATGCACCATTCAAAGCCACATCATCATTTTTCAATCCTTTCTGGCTTCATTTGTTATTTTTCGTGCATTTACTAATTATTTTGAGCTATAAGACCATGAAATTGAAAAGCATTTCAAATGAACTCTGAAAAGGTTGGAAGTTGGCATGGTATCATCATTTCATCCACATAGCTAGTCCAAGAAAGTTGAGAGGGTTACGGCAAAAACTGGATGCACTTCGTGTACAAAACGGACAATCTCTTTCAAAGTATCAGGATTTCATATGGAAACTAGTCTGTTACAAAGGGATTTCATTTTTTAAAACTTATTTGAACTCCTGACTTTTTGTGTGTTCAAAATGCACCATTCAAAGCCACATCATCATTTTTCAATCCTTTCTGACTTCATTTGTTATTTTTCATGCATTTACTAATTATTTTAAGCTATAAGACCATGAAATTGAAAAGCATTTCAAATGAACTCTGAAAAGGTTGAAAGTTGGCATGGTATCATCATTTCATCCACATAGCATGCGCAAGAAAGTTGAGAGGGTTACGGCAAAAACTGGATGCACTTCGTGTACAAAGCGGACAATCTCTTTGAAAGTATCAGGATTTCATACGGAAACTCGTCTGTTACAAAGGGATTTCATTTTTTAAAACTTATTTGAAGTCCTGACTTTTTGTGTGTTCAAAATGCACCATTCAAAGCCACATCATCATTTTTCAATCCTTTCTGACATCATTTGTTATTTTTCATGCATTTACTAATTATTTTGAGCTATAAGACCATAAAATTGAAAAGCATTTCAAATGAACTCTGAAAAGGTTGAAAGTTGGTATGGTATCATCATTTCATCCACATAGCATGCGCAAGAAAGTTGAGAGGGTTACGGCAAAAACTGGATGCACTTCGTGTACAAAACGGACAATCTCTTTCAAAGTATCAGGATTTCATATGGAAACTAGTCTGTTACAAAGGGATTTCATTTTTTAAAACTTATTTGAACTCCTGACTTTTTGTGTGTTCAAAATGCACCATTCAAAGCCACATCATCATTTTTCAATCCTTTCTGACTTCATTTGTTATTTTTCATGCATTTACTAATTATTTTAAGCTATAAGACCATGAAATTGAAAAGCATTTCAAATGAACTCTGAAAAGGTTGAAAGTTGGCATGGTATGATCATTTCATCCACATAGCATGCGCAAGAAAGTTGAGAGGGTTACGGCAAAAACTGGATGCACTTCGTGTACAAAGCGGACAATCTCTTTCAAAGTATCTGGATTTCATACGGAAACTCGTCTGTTACAAAGGGATTTCATTTTTTAAAACTTATTTGAAGTCCTGACTTTTTGTGTGTTCAAAATGCACCATTCAAAGCCACATCATCATTTTTCAATCCTTTCTGACATCATTTGTTATTTTTCATGCATTTACTAATTATTTTGAGCTATAAGACCATAAAATTGAAAAGCATTTCAAATGAACTCTGAAAAGGTTGAAAGTTGGTATGGTATCATCATTTCATCCACATAGCATGCGCAAGAAAGTTGAGAGGGTTACGGCAAAAACTGGATGCACTTCGTGTACAAAACGGACAATCTCTTTCAAAGTATCAGGATTTCATATGGAAACTAGTCTGTTACAAAGGGATTTCATTTTTTAAAACTTATTTGAACTCCTGACTTTTTGTGTGTTCAAAATGCACCATTCAAAGCCACATCATCATTTTTCAATCCTTTCTGACTTCATTTGTTATTTTTCATGCATTTACTAATTATTTTAAGCTATAAGACCATGAAATTGAAAAGCATTTCAAATGAACTCTGAAAAGGTTGAAAGTTGGCATGGTATGATCATTTCATCCACATAGCATGCACAAGAAAGTTGAGAGGGTTACGGCAAAAACTGGATGCACTTCGTGTACAAAGCGGACAATCTCTTTCAAAGTATCTGGATTTCATACGGAAACTCGTCTGTTACAAAGGGATTTCATTTTTTAAAACTTATTTGAACTCCTGACTTTTTGTGTGTTCAAAATGCACCATTCAAAGCCACATCATCATTTTTCAATACTTTCTGACTTCATTTGTTATTTTTCATGCATTTACTAATTATTTTGAGCTATAAGACCATAAAATTGAAAAGCATTTCAAATGAACTCTGAAAAGGTTGAAAGTTGGCATGGTATCATCATTTCATCCACATAGCATGTGCAAGAAAGTTAAGAGGGTTACGGCAAAAACTGGATGCACTTCGTGTACAAAGCGGACAATCTCTTTCAAAGTATCGGGATTTCATACGGAAACTCGTCTGTTACAAAGGGATTTCATTTTTTAAAACTTATTTGAACTCCTGACTTTTTGTGTGTTCAAAATGCACCATTCAAAGCCACATCATCATTTTTCAATCCTTTCTGACTTCATTTGTTATTTTTCATGCATTTACTAATTATTTTGAGCTATAAGACCATAAAATTGAAAAGCATTTCAAATGAACTCTGAAAAAGTTGAAAGTTGGCATGGTATCATCATTTCATCCACATAGCATGTGCAAGAAAGTTAAGAGGGTTACGGCAAAAACTGGATGCACTTCGTGTAGAAAGCGGACAATCTCTTTCAAAGTATCAGGATTTCATACGGAAACTCGTCTGTGACAAAGCGATTTCATTTTTTAAAACTTATTTGAACTCCTGACTTTTTGTGTGTTCAAAATGCACCATTCAAAGCCACATCATCATTTTTCAATCCTTTCTGACTTCATTTGTTATTTTTCATGCATTTACTAATTATTTTTAGCTATAAGACAATAAAATTGAAAAGCATTTCAAATGAACTCTGAAAAGGTTGAAACTTGGCATGGTATCATCATTTCATCCACATAGCATGTCCAAGATAGTTGAGAGGGTTACGGCAAAAACTGGATGCACTTCGTGTACAAAGCGGACAATCTCTTTCAAAGTATCAGGATTTCATACGGAAACTCGTCTGTTACAAAGGGATTTCATTTTTTAAAACTTATTTGAAGCCTGACTTTTTGTGTGTTCAAAATGCACCATTCAAAGCCACATCATCATTTTTCAATACTTTCTGACTTCATTTGTTATTTTTCATGCATTTACTAATTATTTTGAGCTATAAGACCATAAAATTGAAAAGCATTTCAAATGAACTCTGAAAAGGTTGAAAGTTGGCATGGTATCATCATTTCATCCACAAAGCATGTGCAAGAAAGTTAAGAGGGTTACGGCAAAAACTGGATGCACTTCGTGTAGAAAGCGGACAATCTCTTTCAAAGTATCGGGATTTCATACGGAAACTCGTCTGTTACAAAGGGATTTCATTTTTTAAAACTTATTTGAACTCCTGACTTTTTGTGTGTTCAAAATGCACCATTCAAAGCCACATCATCATTTTTCAATCCTTTCTGACTTCATTTGTTATTTTTCATGCATTTACTAATTATTTTGAGCTATAAGACCATAAAATTGAAAAGCATTTCAAATGAACTCTGAAAAAGTTGAAAGTTGGCATGGTATCATCATTTCATCCACATAGCATGTGCAAGAAAGTTAAGAGGGTTACGGCAAAAACTGGATGCACTTCGTGTAGAAAGTGGACAATCTCTTTCAAAGTATCAGGATTTCATACGGAAACTCGTCTGTGACAAAGCGATTTCATTTTTTAAAACTTATTTGAAGTCCTGACTTTTTGTGTGTTCAAAATGCACCATTCAAAGCCACATCATCATTTTTCAATCCTTTCTGACATCATTTGTTATTTTTCATGCATTTACTAATTATTTTGAGCTATAAGACCATAAAATTGAAAAGCATTTCAAATGAACTCTGAAAAGGTTGAAAGTTGGTATGGTATCATCATTTCATCCACATAGCATGCGCAAGAAAGTTGAGAGGGTTACGGCAAAAACTGGATGCACTTCGTGTACAAAACGGACAATCTCTTTCAAAGTATCAGGATTTCATATGGAAACTAGTCTGTTACAAAGGGATTTCATTTTTAAAACTTATTTGAACTCCTGACTTTTTGTGTGTTCAAAATGCACCATTCAAAGCCACATCATCATTTTTCAATCCTTTCTGACTTCATTTGTTATTTTTCATGCATTTACTAATTATTTTAAGCTATAAGACCATGAAATTGAAAAGCATTTCAAATGAACTCTGAAAAGGTTGAAAGTTGGCATGGTATGATCATTTCATCCACATAGCATGCACAAGAAAGTTGAGAGGGTTACGGCAAAAACTGGATGCACTTCGTGTACAAAGCGGACAATCTCTTTCAAAGTATCTGGATTTCATACGGAAACTCGTCTGTTACAAAGGGATTTCATTTTTTAAAACTTATTTGAACTCCTGACTTTTTGTGTGTTCAAAATGCACCATTCAAAGCCACATCATCATTTTTCAATACTTTCTGACTTCATTTGTTATTTTTCATGCATTTACTAATTATTTTGAGCTATAAGACCATAAAATTGAAAAGCATTTCAAATGAACTCTGAAAAGGTTGAAAGTTGGCATGGTATCATCATTTCATCCACATAGCATGTGCAAGAAAGTTAAGAGGGTTACGGCAAAAACTGGATGCACTTCGTGTACAAAGCGGACAATCTCTTTCAAAGTATCGGGATTTCATACGGAAACTCGTCTGTTACAAAGGGATTTCATTTTTTAAAACTTATTTGAACTCCTGACTTTTTGTGTGTTCAAAATGCACCATTCAAAGCCACATCATCATTTTTCAATCCTTTCTGACTTCATTTGTTATTTTTCATGCATTTACTAATTATTTTGAGCTATAAGACCATAAAATTGAAAAGCATTTCAAATGAACTCTGAAAAAGTTGAAAGTTGGCATGGTATCATCATTTCATCCACATAGCATGTGCAAGAAAGTTAAGAGGGTTACGGCAAAAACTGGATGCACTTCGTGTAGAAAGCGGACAATCTCTTTCAAAGTATCAGGATTTCATACGGAAACTCGTCTGTGACAAAGCGATTTCATTTTTTAAAACTTATTTGAACTCCTGACTTTTTGTGTGTTCAAAATGCACCATTCAAAGCCACATCATCATTTTTCAATCCTTTCTGACTTCATTTGTTATTTTTCATGCATTTACTAATTATTTTTAGCTATAAGACAATAAAATTGAAAAGCATTTCAAATGAACTCTGAAAAGGTTGAAACTTGGCATGGTATCATCATTTCATCCACATAGCATGTCCAAGATAGTTGAGAGGGTTACGGCAAAAACTGGATGCACTTCGTGTACAAAGCGGACAATCTCTTTCAAAGTATCAGGATTTCATACGGAAACTCGTCTGTTACAAAGGGATTTCATTTTTTAAAACTTATTTGAAGCCTGACTTTTTGTGTGTTCAAAATGCACCATTCAAAGCCACATCATCATTTTTCAATACTTTCTGACTTCATTTGTTATTTTTCATGCATTTACTAATTATTTTGAGCTATAAGACCATAAAATTGAAAAGCATTTCAAATGAACTCTGAAAAGGTTGAAAGTTGGCATGGTATCATCATTTCATCCACAAAGCATGTGCAAGAAAGTTAAGAGGGTTACGGCAAAAACTGGATGCACTTCGTGTAGAAAGCGGACAATCTCTTTCAAAGTATCGGGATTTCATACGGAAACTCGTCTGTTACAAAGGGATTTCATTTTTTAAAACTTATTTGAACTCCTGACTTTTTGTGTGTTCAAAATGCACCATTCAAAGCCACATCATCATTTTTCAATCCTTTCTGACTTCATTTGTTATTTTTCATGCATTTACTAATTATTTTGAGCTATAAGACCATAAAATTGAAAAGCATTTCAAATGAACTCTGAAAAAGTTGAAAGTTGGCATGGTATCATCATTTCATCCACATAGCATGTGCAAGAAAGTTAAGAGGGTTACGGCAAAAACTGGATGCACTTCGTGTAGAAAGTGGACAATCTCTTTCAAAGTATCAGGATTTCATACGGAAACTCGTCTGTGACAAAGCGATTTCATTTTTTAAAACTTATTTGAACTCCTGACTTTTTGTGTGTTCAAAATGCACCATTCAAAGCCACATCATCATTTTTCAATCCTTTCTGACTTCATTTGTTATTTTTCATGCATTTACTAATTATTTTTAGCTATAAGACAATAAAATTGAAAAGCATTTCAAATGAACTCTGAAAAGGTTGAAACTTGGCATGGTATCATCATTTCATCCACATAGCATGTCCAAGATAGTTGAGAGGGTTACGGCAAAAACTGGGTGCACTTCGTGTACAAAACGGACAATCTCTTTCAAAGTATCAGGATTTCATACGGAAACTCGTCTGTTACAAAGGGATTTCATTTTTTAAAACTTATTTGAACTCCTGACTTTTTGTGTGTTCAAAATGCACCATTCAAAGCCACATCATCATTTTTCAATCCTTTCTGACTTCATTTGTTATTTTTCATGCATTTACTAATTATTTTGAGCTATAAGACCATAAAATTGAAAAGCATTTCAAAGGAACTCTGAAAAGGTTGAAAGTTGGCATGGTATCATCATTTCATCCACATAGCATGTGCAAGAAAGTTAAGAGGGTTACGGAAAAAACTGGATGCACTTCGTGTACAAACGGACAATCTCTTTCAAAGTATCAGGATTTTATACGGAAACTCGTCTGTTCAAAAGGGATTTCATTTTTTAAAACTTATTTGAACTCCTGACTTTTTGTGTGTTCAAATTGCACCATTCAAAGCCACATCATCATTTTTCAATCCTTTCTGACTTCATTTGTTATTTTTCATGCATTTACTAATTATTTTGAGCTATAAGACCATAAAATTGAAAAGCATTTCAAATGAACTCTGAAAAAGTTGAAAGTTGGCATGGTATCATCATTTCATCCACATAGCATGTGCAAGAAAGTTAAGAGGGTTACGGCAAAAACCGGATGCACTTCGTGTAGAAAGCGGACAATTTCTTTCAAAGTATCAGGATTTCATATGGAAACTCGTCTGTTACAAAGCGATTTCATTTTTTAAAACTTATTTGAACTCCTGACTTTTTGTATGTTCAAAATGCACCATTCAAAGCCACATCATCATTTTTCAATCCTTTCTGACTTCATTTGTTATTTTTCATGCATTTACTAATTATTTTGTGCTATAAGACCATAAAATTGAAAAGCATTTCAAATGAACTCTGAATAGGTTTAAAGTTGGCATGGCATCGTCATTTCATCCACATAGCATGTGCAAGATAGTTGAGAGGGTTACGGCAAAAACTGGATGCACTTCTTGTACAAAACGGACGATCTCTTTCAAAGTATCAGGATTTCATTCGGAAACTCATCTGTTACAAAGGGATTTCATTTTTTTAAACTTATTTGAAGTCCTGACTTTTTGTGTGTTCAAAATGCACCATTCAAAGCCACATAATCATTTTTCAATCCTTTCTGACTTCATTTGTTATTTTTCATGCATTTACTAATTATTTTAAGCTATAAGACCATAAAATTGAAAAGCATTTGAAATGAACTCTGAAAAGGTTGAAAGTTGGCATGGTATCATCATTTCATCCACATAGCATGTGCAAGAAAGTTGAGAGGGTTACGGCAAAAACTGGATGCACTTCGTGTACGAAACGGACAATCTCTTTTAAAGTATCAGGATTTCATACGGAAACTCGTGCGTTAAAAAGGGATTTCATTTTTTAAAACTTATTTGAACTCCTGACTTTTTGTGTGTTCAAAATGCACCATTCAAAGCCACATCATCATTTTTCAATCCTTTCTGGCTTCATTTGTTATTTTTCATGCATTTACTAATTATTTTGAGCTATAAGACCATGAAATTGAAAAGCATTTCAAATGAACTCTGAAAAGGTTGGAAGTTGGCATGGTATCATCATTTCATCCACATAGCATGCGCAAGAAAGTTGAGAGGGGTACGGCAAAAACTGGATGCACTTCGTGTACAAAACGGACAATCTCTTTCAAAGTATCAGGATTTCATATGGAAACTAGTCTGTTACAAAGGGATTTCATTTTTTAAAACTTATTTGAACTCCTGACTTTTTGTGTGTTCAAAATGCACCATTCAAAGCCACATCATCATTTTTCAATCCTTTCTGACTTCATTTGTTATTTTTCATGCATTTACTAATTATTTTAAGCTATAAGACCATGAAATTGAAAAGCATTTCAAATGAACTCTGAAAAGGTTGAAAGTTGGCATGGTATCATCATTTCATCCACATAGCATGCGCAAGAAAGTTGAGAGGGTTACGGCAAAAACTGGATGCACTTCGTGTACAAAGCGGACAATCTCTTTTAAAGTATCAGGATTTCATACGGAAACTCGTGCGTTAAAAAGGGATTTCATTTTTTAAAACTTATTTGAACTCCTGACTTTTTGTGTGTTCAAAATGCACCATTCAAAGCCACATCATCATTTTTCAATCCTTTCTGGCTTCATTTGTTATTTTTCATGCATTTACTAATTATTTTGAGCTATAAGACCATGAAATTGAAAAGCATTTCAAATGAACTCTGAAAAGGTTGGAAGTTGGCATGGTATCATCATTTCATCCACATAGCTAGTGCAAGAAAGTTGAGAGGGTTACGGCAAAAACTGGATGCACTTCGTGTACAAAGCGGACAATCTCTTTCAAAGTATCAGGATTTCATACGGAAACTCGTCTGTTACAAAGGGATTTCATTTTTTAAAACTTATTTGAACTAATGACTTTTTGTGTGTTCAAAATGCACCATTCAAAGCCACATCATCATTTTTCAATCCTTTCTGACATCATTTGTTATTTTTCATGCATTTACTAATTATTTTGAGCTATAAGACCATAAAATTGAAAAGCATTTCAAATGAACTCTGAAAAGGTTGAAAGTTGGTATGGTATCATCATTTCATCCACATAGCATGCGCAAGAAAGTTGAGAGGGGTACGGCAAAAACTGGATGCACTTCGTGTACAAAACGGACAATCTCTTTCAAAGTATCAGGATTTCATATGGAAACTAGTCTGTTACAAAGGGATTTCATTTTTTAAAACTTATTTGAACTCCTGACTTTTTGTGTGTTCAAAATGCACCATTCAAAGCCACATCATCATTTTTCAATCCTTTCTGACTTCATTTGTTATTTTTCATGCATTTACTAATTATTTTAAGCTATAAGACCATGAAATTGAAAAGCATTTCAAATGAACTCTGAAATAGTTGAAAGTTGGCATGGTATGATCATTTCATCCACATAGCATGCGCTAGAAAGTTGAGAGGGTTACGGCAAAAACTGGATGCACTTCGTGTACAAAGCGGACAATCTCTTTCAAAGTATCAGGATTTCATACGGAAACTCGTCTGTTACAAAGGGATTTCATTTTTTAAAACTTATTTGAACTCCTGACTTTTTGTGTGTTCAAAATGCACCATTCAAAGCCACATCATCATTTTTCAATACTTTCTGACTTCATTTGTTATTTTTCATGCATTTACTAATTATTTTGAGCTATAAGACCATAAAATTGAAAAGCATTTAAAATGAACTCTGAAAAGGTTGAAAGTTGGCATGGTATCATCATTTCATCCACATAGCATGTGCAAGAAAGTTAAGAGGGTTACGGCAAAAACTGGATGCACTTCGTGTACAAAGCGGACAATCTCTTTCAAAGTATCGGGATTTCATACGGAAACTCGTCTGTTACAAAGGGATTTCATTTTTTAAAACTTATTTGAACTCCTGACTTTTTGTGTGTTCAAAATGCACCATTCAAAGCCACATCATCATTTTTCAATCCTTTCTGACTTCATTTGTTATTTTTCATGCATTTACTAATTATTTTGAGCTATAAGACCATAAAATTGAAAAGCATTTCAAATGAACTCTGAAAAAGTTGAAAGTTGGCATGGTATCATCATTTCATCCACATAGCATGTGCAAGAAAGTTAAGATGGTTACGGCAAAAACTGGATGCACTTCGTGTAGAAAGCGGACAATCTCTTTCAAAGTATCAGGATTTCATACGGAAACTCGTCTGTTACAAAGGGATTTCATTTTTTAAAACTTATTTGAACTCCTGACTTTTTGTGTGTTCAAAATGCACCATTCAAAGCCACATCATCATTTTTCAATCCTTTCTGGCTTCATTTGTTATTTTTCATGCATTTACTAATTATTTTGAGCTATAAGACCATGAAATTGAAAAGCATTTCAAATGAACTCTGAAAAGGTTGGAAGTTGGCATGGTATCATCATTTCATCCACATAGCTAGTGCAAGAAAGTGGAGAGGGTTACGGCAAAAACTGGATGCACTTCCTGTACAAAACGGACAATCTCTTTCAAAGTATCAGGATTTCATATGGAAACTAGTCTGTTACAAAGGGATTTCATTTCTTAAAACTTATTTGAACTCCTGACTTTTTGTGTGTTCAAAATGCACCATTCAAAGCCACATCATCATTTTTCAATCCTTTCTGACTTCATTTGTTATTTTTCATGCATTTACTAATTATTTTAAGCTATAAGACCATGAAATTGAAAAGCATTTCAAATGAACTCTGAAAAGGTTGAAAGTTGGCATGGTATGATCATTTCATCCACATAGCATGCGCAAGAAAGTTGAGAGGGTTACGGCAAAAACTGGATGCACTTCGTGTACAAAGCGGACAATCTCTTTCAAAGTATCAGGATTTCATACGGAAACTCGTCTGTTACAAAGGGATTTCATTTTTTAAAACTTATTTGAACTCCTGACTTTTTGTGTGTTCAAAATGCACCATTCAAAGCCACATCATCATTTTTCAATACTTTCTGACTTCATTTGTTATTTTTCATGCATTTACTAATTATTTTGAGCTATAAGACCATAAAATTGAAAAGCATTTCAAATGAACTCTGAAAAGGTTGAAAGTTGGCATGGTATCATCATTTCATCCACATAGCATGTGCAAGAAAGTTAAGAGGGTTACGGCAAAAACTGGATGCACTTCGTGTACAAAGCGGACAATCTCTTTCAAAGTATCGGGATTTCATACGGAAACTCGTCTGTTACAAAGGGATTTCATTATTTAAAACTTATTTGAACTCCTGACTTTTTGTGTGTTCAAAATGCACCATTCAAAGCCACATCATCATTTTTCAATCCTTTCTGACTTCATTTGTTATTTTTCATGCATTTACTAATTATTTTGAGCTATAAGACCATAAAATTGAAAAGCATTTCAAATGAACTCTGAAAAAGTTGAAAGTTGGCATGGTATCATCATTTCATCCACATAGCATGTGCAAGAAAGTTAAGATGGTTACGGCAAAAACTGGATGCACTTCGTGTAGAAAGCGGACAATCTCTTTCAAAGTATCAGGATTTCATACGGAAACTCGTCTGTTACAAAGGGATTTCATTTTTTAAAACTTATTTGAACTCCTGACTTTTTGTGTGTTCAAAATGCACCATTCAAAGCCACATCATCATTTTTCAATCCTTTCTGGCTTCATTTGTTATTTTTCATGCATTTACTAATTATTTTGAGCTATAAGACCATGAAATTGAAAAGCATTTCAAATGAACTCTGAAAAGGTTGGAAGTTGGCATGGTATCATCATTTCATCCACATAGCTAGTGCAAGAAAGTGGAGAGGGTTACGGCAAAAACTGGATGCACTTCCTGTACAAAACGGACAATCTCTTTCAAAGTATCAGGATTTCATATGGAAACTAGTCTGTTACAAAGGGATTTCATTTCTTAAAACTTATTTGAACTCCTGACTTTTTGTGTGTTCAAAATGCACCATTCAAAGCCACATCATCATTTTTCAATCCTTTCTGACTTCATTTGTTATTTTTCATGCATTTACTAATTATTTTAAGCTATAAGACCATGAAATTGAAAAGCATTTCAAATGAACTCTGAAAAGGTTGAAAGTTGGCATGGTATGATCATTTCATCCACATAGCATGCGCAAGAAAGTTGAGAGGGTTACGGCAAAAACTGGATGCACTTCGTGTACAAAGCGGACAATCTCTTTCAAAGTATCAGGATTTCATACGGAAACTCGTCTGTTACAAAGGGATTTCATTTTTTAAAACTTATTTGAACTCCTGACTTTTTGTGTGTTCAAAATGCACCATTCAAAGCCACATCATCATTTTTCAATACTTTCTGACTTCATTTGTTATTTTTCATGCATTTACTAATTATTTTGAGCTATAAGACCATAAAATTGAAAAGCATTTCAAATGAACTCTGAAAAGGTTGAAAGTTGGCATGGTATCATCATTTCATCCACATAGCATGTGCAAGAAAGTTAAGAGGGTTACGGCAAAAACTGGATGCACTTCGTGTACAAAGCGGACAATCTCTTTCAAAGTATCGGGATTTCATACGGAAACTCGTCTGTTACAAAGGGATTTCATTTTTTAAAACTTATTTGAACTCCTGACTTTTTGTGTGTTCAAAATGCACCATTCAAAGCCACATCATCATTTTTCAATCCTTTCTGACTTCATTTGTTATTTTTCATGCATTTACTAATTATTTTGAGCTATAAGACCATAAAATTGAAAAGCATTTCAAATGAACTCTGAAAAAGTTGAAAGTTGGCATGGTATCATCATTTCATCCACATAGCATGTGCAAGAAAGTTAAGAGGGTTACGGCAAAAACTGGATGCACTTCGTGTAGAAAGCGGACAATCTCTTTCAAAGTATCAGGATTTCATACGGAAACTCGTCTGTTACAAAGGGATTTCATTTTTTAAAACTTATTTGAACTCCTGACTTTTTGTGTGTTCAAAATGCACCATTCAAAGCCACATCATCATTTTTCAATCCTTTCTGGCTTCATTTGTTATTTTTCATGCATTTACTAATTATTTTGTGCTATAAGACCATGAAATTGAAAAGCATTTCAAATGAACTCTGAAAAGGTTGGAAGTTGGCATGGTATCATCATTTCATCCACATAGCTAGTGCAAGAAAGTTGAGAGGGTTACGGCAAAAACTGGATGCACTTCGTGTACAAAACGGACAATCTCTTTCAAAGTATCAGGATTTCATATGGAAACTAGTCTGTTACAAAGGGATTTCATTTTTTAAAACTTATTTGAACTCCTGACTTTTTGTGTGTTCAAAATGCACCATTCAAAGCGACATCATCATTTTTCAATCCTTTCTGACTTCATTTGTTATTTTTCATGCATTTACTAATTATTTTAAGCTATAAGACCATGAAATGGAAAAGCATTTCAAATGAACTCTGAAAAGGTTGAAAGTTGGCATGGTATGATCATTTCATCCACATAGCATGCGCAAGAAAGTTGAGAGGGTTACGGCAAAAACTGGATGCACTTCGTGTACAAAGCGGACAATCTCTTTCAAAGTATCAGGATTTCATACGGAAACTCGTCTGTTACAAAGGGATTTCATTTTTTAAAACTTATTTGAACTCCTGACTTTTTGTGTGTTCAAAATGCACCATTCAAAGCCACATCATCATTTTTCAATACTTTCTGACTTCATTTGTTATTTTTCATGCATTTACTAATTATTTTGAGCTATAAGACCATAAAATTGAAAAGCATTTCAAATGAACTCTGAAAAGGTTGAAAGTTGGCATGGTATCATCATTTCATCCACATAGCATGTGCAATAAAGTTAAGAGGGTTACGGCAAAAACTGGATGCACTTCGTGTACAAAGCGGACAATCTCTTTCAAAGTATCGGGATTTTATACGGAAACTCGTCTGTTACAAAGGGATTTCATGTTTTAAAACTTATTTGAACTCCTGACTTTTTGTGTGTTCAAAATGCACCATTCAAAGCCACATCATCATTTTTCAATCCTTTCTGACTTCATTTGTTATTTTTCATGCATTTACTAATTATTTTGAGATATAAGACCATAAAATTGAAAAGCATTTCAAATGAACTCTGAAAAAGTTGAAAGTTGGCATGGTATCATCATTTCATCCACATAGCATGTGCAAGAAAGTTAAGAGGGTTACGGCAAAAACTGGATGCACTTCGTGTAGAAAGCGGACAATCTCTTTCAAAGTATCAGGATTTCATACGGAAACTCGTCTGTTACAAAGGGATTTCATTTTTTAAAACTTATTTGAACTCCTGACTTTTTGTGTGTTCAAAATGCTCCATTCAAAGCCACATCATCATTTTTCAATCCTTTCTGGCTTCATTTGTTATTTTTCATGCATTTACTAATTATTTTGAGCTATAAGGCCATGAAATTGAAAAGCATTTCAAATGAACTCTGAAAAGGTTGGAAGTTGGCATGGTATCATCATTTCATCCACATAGCTAGTGCAAGAAAGTTGAGAGGGTTACGGCAAAAACTGGATGCACTTCGTGTACAAAACGGACAATCTCTTTCAAAGTATCAGGATTTCATATGGAAACTAGTCTGTTACAAAGGGATTTCATTTTTTAAAACTTATTTGAACTCCTGACTTTTTGTGTGTTCAAAATGCACCATTCAAAGCCACATCATCATTTTTAAATCCTTTCTGACTTCATTTGTTATTTTTCATGCATTTACTAATTATTTTAAGCTATAAGACCATGAAATTGAAAAGCATTTCAAATGAACTCTGAAAAGGTTGAAAGTTGGCATGGTATGATCATTTCATCCACATAGCATGCGCAAGAAAGTTGAGAGGGTTACGGCAAAAACTGGATGCACTTCGCGTACAAAGCGGACAATCTCTTTCAAAGTATCAGGATTTCATACGGAAACTCGTCTGTTACAAAGGGATTTCATTTTTTAAAACTTATTCGAAGTCCTGACTTTTTGTGTGTTCAAAATGCACCATTCAAAGCCACATCATCATTTTTCAATCCTTTCTGACATCATTTGTTATTTTTCATGCATTTACTAATTATTTTGAGCTATAAGACCATAAAATTGAAAAGCATTTCAAATGAACTCTGAAAAGGTTGAAAGTTGGCATGGTATCATCATTTCATCCACATAGCATGTGCAAGAAAGTTAAGAGGGTTACGGCAAAAACTGGATGCACTTCGTGTACAAAACGGACAATCTCTTTCAAAGTATCAGGATTTCATACGGAAACTCGTCTGTTACAAAGGGATTTCATTTTTTAAAACTTATTTGAACTCCTGACTTTTTGTGTGTTCAAAATGCACCATTCAAAGCCACATCATCATTTTTCAATACTTTCTGACTTCATTTGTTATTTTTCATGCATTTACTAATTATTTTGAGCTATAAGACCATAAAATTGAAAAGCATTTCAAATGAACTCTGAAAAGGTTGAAAGTTGGCACGGTATCATCATTTCATCCACATAGCATGTGCAAGAAAGTTACGAGGGTTACGGCAAAAACTGGATGCACTTCGTGTACAAAGCGGACAATCTCTTTCAAAGTATCGGGATTTCATACGGAAACTCGTCTGTTACAAAGGGATTTCATTTTTTAAAACTTATTTGAACTCCTGACTTTTTGTGTGTTCAAAATGCACCATTCAAAGCCACATCATCATTTTTCAATCCTTTCTGACTTCATTTGTTATTTTTCATGCATTTACTAATTATTTTGAGCTATAAGACCATAAAATTGAAAAGCATTTCAAATGAACTCTGAAAAAGTTGAAAGTTGGCATGGTATCATCATTTCATCCACATAGCATGTGCAAGAAAGTTAAGAGGGTTACGGCAAAAACTGGATGCACTTCGTGTAGAAAGCGGACAATCTCTTTCAAAGTATCAGGATTTCATACGGAAACTCGTCTGTTACAAAGGGATTTCATTTTTTAAAACTTATTTGAACTCCTGACTTTTTGTGTGTTCAAAATGCACCATTCAAAGCCACATCATCATTTTTCAATCCTTTCTGGCTTCATTTGTTATTTTTCATGCATTTACTAATTATTTTGTGCTATAAGACCATGAAATTGAAAAGCATTTCAAATGAACTCTGAAAAGGTTGGAAGTTGGCATGGTATCATCATTTCATCCACATAGCTAGTCCAAGAAAGTTGAGAGGGTTACGGCAAAAACTGGATGCACTTCGTGTACAAAACGGACAATCTCTTTCAAAGTATCAGGATTTCATATGGAAACTAGTCTGTTACAAAGGGATTTCATTTTTTAAAACTTATTTGAACTCCTGACTTTTTGTGTGTTCAAAATGCACCATTCAAAGCGACATCATCATTTTTCAATCCTTTCTGACTTCATTTGTTATTTTTCATGCATTTACTAATTATTTTAAGCTATAAGACCATGAAATGGAAAAGCATTTCAAATGAACTCTGAAAAGGTTGAAAGTTGGCATGGTATGATCATTTCATCCACATAGCATGCGCAAGAAAGTTGAGAGGGTTACGGCAAAAACTGGATGCACTTCGTGTACAAAGCGGACAATCTCTTTCAAAGTATCAGGATTTCATACGGAAACTCGTCTGTTACAAAGGGATTTCATTTTTTAAAACTTATTTGAACTCCTGACTTTTTGTGTGTTCAAAATGCACCATTCAAAGCCACATCATCATTTTTCAATACTTTCTGACTTCATTTGTTATTTTTCCTGCATTTACTAATTATTTTGAGCTATAAGACCATAAAATTGAAAAGCATTTCAAATGAACTCTGAAAAGGTTGAAAGTTGGCATGGTATCATCATTTCATCCACATAGCATGTGCAATAAAGTTAAGAGGGTTACGGCAAAAACTGGATGCACTTCGTGTACAAAGCGGACAATCTCTTTCAAAGTATCGGGATTTTATACGGAAACTCGTCTGTTACAAAGGGATTTCATGTTTTAAAACTTATTTGAACTCCTGACTTTTTGTGTGTTCAAAATGCACCATTCAAAGCCACATCATCATTTTTCAATCCTTTCTGACTTCATTTGTTATTTTTCATGCATTTACTAATTATTTTGAGATATAAGACCATAAAATTGAAAAGCATTTCAAATGAACTCTGAAAAAGTTGAAAGTTGGCATGGTATCATCATTTCATCCACATAGCATGTGCAAGAAAGTTAAGAGGGTTACGGCAAAAACTGGATGCACTTCGTGTAGAAAGCGGACAATCTCTTTCAAAGTATCAGGATTTCATACGGAAACTCGTCTGTTACAAAGGGATTTCATTTTTTAAAACTTATTTGAACTCCTGACTTTTTGTGTGTTCAAAATGCTCCATTCAAAGCCACATCATCATTTTTCAATCCTTTCTGGCTTCATTTGTTATTTTTCATGCATTTACTAATTATTTTGAGCTATAAGGCCATGAAATTGAAAAGCATTTCAAATGAACTCTGAAAAGGTTGGAAGTTGGCATGGTATCATCATTTCATCCACATAGCTAGTGCAAGAAAGTTGAGAGGGTTACGGCAAAAACTGGATGCACTTCGTGTACAAAACGGACAATCTCTTTCAAAGTATCAGGATTTCATATGGAAACGAGTCTGTTACAAAGGGATTTCATTTTTTAAAACTTATTTGAACTCCTGACTTTTTGTGTGTTCAAAATGCACCATTCAAAGCCACATCATCATTTTTCAATCCTTTCTGACTTCATTTGTTATTTTTCATGCATTTACTAATTATTTTAAGCTATAAGACCATGAAATGGAAAAGCATTTCAAATGAACTCTGAAAAGGTTGAAAGTTGGCATGGTATGATCATTTCATCCACATAGCATGCGCAAGAAAGTTGAGAGGGTTACGGCAAAAACTGGATGCACTTCGTGTACAAAGCGGACAATCTCTTTCAAAGTATCAGGATTTCATACGGAAACTCGTCTGTTACAAAGGGATTTCATTTTTTAAAACTTATTTGAACTCCTGACTTTTTGTGTGTTCAAAATGCACCATTCAAAGCCACATCATCATTTTTCAATACTTTCTGACTTCATTTGTTATTTTTCATGCATTTACTAATTATTTTGAGCTATAAGACCATAAAATTGAAAAGCATTTCAAATGAACTCTGAAAAGGTTGAAAGTTGGCATGGTATCATCATTTCATCCACATAGCATGTGCAATAAAGTTAAGAGGGTTACGGCAAAAACTGGATGCACTTCGTGTACAAAGCGGACAATCTCTTTCAAAGTATCGGGATTTTATACGGAAACTCGTCTGTTACAAAGGGATTTCATGTTTTAAAACTTATTTGAACTCCTGACTTTTTGTGTGTTCAAAATGCACCATTCAAAGCCACATCATCATTTTTCAATCCTTTCTGACTTCATTTGTTATTTTTCATGCATTTACTAATTATTTTGAGATATAAGACCATAAAATTGAAAAGCATTTCAAATGAACTCTGAAAAAGTTGAAAGTTGGCATGGTATCATCATTTCATCCACATAGCATGTGCAAGAAAGTTAAGAGGGTTACGGCAAAAACTGGATGCACTTCGTGTAGAAAGCGGACAATCTCTTTCAAAGTATCAGGATTTCATACGGAAACTCGTCTGTTACAAAGGGATTTCATTTTTTAAAACTTATTTGAACTCCTGACTTTTTGTGTGTTCAAAATGCTCCATTCAAAGCCACATCATCATTTTTCAATCCTTTCTGGCTTCATTTGTTATTTTTCATGCATTTACTAATTATTTTGAGCTATAAGGCCATGAAATTGAAAAGCATTTCAAATGAACTCTGAAAAGGTTGGAAGTTGGCATGGTATCATCATTTCATCCACATAGCTAGTGCAATAAAGTTGAGAGGGTTACGGCAAAAACTGGATGCACTTCGTGTACAAAACGGACAATCTCTTTCAAAGTATCAGGATTTCATATGGAAACTAGTCTGTTACAAAGGGATTTCATTTTTTAAAACTTATTTGAACTCCTGACTTTTTGTGTGTTCAAAATGCACCATTCAAAGCCACATCATCATTTTTCAATCCTTTCTGACTTCATTTGTTATTTTTCATGCATTTACTAATTATTTTAAGCTATAAGACCATGAAATGGAAAAGCATTTCAAATGAACTCTGAAAAGGTTGAAAGTTGGCATGGTATGATCATTTCATCCACATAGCATGCGCAAGAAAGTTGAGAGGGTTACGGCAAAAACTGGATGCACTTCGTGTACAAAGCGGACAATCTCTTTCAAAGTATCAGGATTTCATACGGAAACTCGTCTGTTACAAAGGGATTTCATTTTTTAAAACTTATTTGAACTCCTGACTTTTTGTGTGTTCAAAATGCACCATTCAAAGCCACATCATCATTTTTCAATACTTTCTGACTTCATTTGTTATTTTTCATGCATTTACTAATTATTTTGAGCTATAAGACCATAAAATTGAAAAGCATTTCAAATGAACTCTGAAAAGGTTGAAAGTTGGCATGGTATCATCATTTCATCCACATAGCATGTGCAATAAAGTTAAGAGGGTTACGGCAAAAACTGGATGCACTTCGTGTACAAAGCGGACAATCTCTTTCAAAGTATCGGGATTTTATACGGAAACTCGTCTGTTACAAAGGGATTTCATGTTTTAAAACTTATTTGAACTCCTGACTTTTTGTGTGTTCAAAATGCACCATTCAAAGCCACATCATCATTTTTCAATCCTTTCTGACTTCATTTGTTATTTTTCATGCATTTACTAATTATTTTGAGATATAAGACCATAAAATTGAAAAGCATTTCAAATGAACTCTGAAAAAGTTGAAAGTTGGCATGGTATCATCATTTCATCCACATAGCATGTGCAAGAAAGTTAAGAGGGTTACGGCAAAAACTGGATGCACTTCGTGTAGAAAGCGGACAATCTCTTTCAAAGTATCAGGATTTCATACGGAAACTCGTCTGTTACAAAGGGATTTCATTTTTTAAAACTTATTTGAACTCCTGACTTTTTGTGTGTTCAAAATGCTCCATTCAAAGCCACATCATCATTTTTCAATCCTTTCTGGCTTCATTTGTTATTTTTCATGCATTTACTAATTATTTTGAGCTATAAGGCCATGAAATTGAAAAGCATTTCAAATGAACTCTGAAAAGGTTGGAAGTTGGCATGGTATCATCATTTCATCCACATAGCTAGTGCAAGAAAGTTGAGAGGGTTACGGCAAAAACTGGATGCACTTCGTGTACAAAACGGACAATCTCTTTCAAAGTATCAGGATTTCATATGGAAACTAGTCTGTTACAAAGGGATTTCATTTTTTAAAACTTATTTGAACTCCTGACTTTTTGTGTGTTCAAAATGCACCATTCAAAGCCACATCATCATTTTTCAATCCTTTCTGACTTCATTTGTTATTTTTCATGCATTTACTAATTATTTTAAGCTATAAGACCATGAAATGGAAAAGCATTTCAAATGAACTCTGAAAAGGTTGAAAGTTGGCATGGTATGATCATTTCATCCACATAGCATGCGCAAGAAAGTTGAGAGGGTTACGGCAAAAACTGGATGCACTTCGTGTACAAAGCGGACAATCTCTTTCAAAGTATCAGGATTTCATACGGAAACTCGTCTGTTACAAAGGGATTTCATTTTTTAAAACTTATTTGAACTCCTGACTTTTTGTGTGTTCAAAATGCACCATTCAAAGCCACATCATCATTTTTCAATACTTTCTGACTTCATTTGTTATTTTTCATGCATTTACTAATTATTTTGAGCTATAAGACCATAAAATTGAAAAGCATTTCAAATGAACTCTGAAAAGGTTGAAAGTTGGCATGGTATCATCATTTCATCCACATAGCATGTGCAATAAAGTTAAGAGGGTTACGGCAAAAACTGGATGCACTTCGTGTACAAAGCGGACAATCTCTTTCAAAGTATCGGGATTTTATACGGAAACTCGTCTGTTACAAAGGGATTTCATGTTTTAAAACTTATTTGAACTCCTGACTTTTTGTGTGTTCAAAATGCACCATTCAAAGCCACATCATCATTTTTCAATCCTTTCTGACTTCATTTGTTATTTTTCATGCATTTACTAATTATTTTGAGATATAAGACCATAAAATTGAAAAGCATTTCAAATGAACTCTGAAAAAGTTGAAAGTTGGCATGGTATCATCATTTCATCCACATAGCATGTGCAAGAAAGTTAAGAGGGTTACGGCAAAAACTGGATGCACTTCGTGTAGAAAGCGGACAATCTCTTTCAAAGTATCAGGATTTCATACGGAAACTCGTCTGTTACAAAGGGATTTCATTTTTTAAAACTTATTTGAACTCCTGACTTTTTGTGTGTTCAAAATGCTCCATTCAAAGCCACATCATCATTTTTCAATCCTTTCTGGCTTCATTTGTTATTTTTCATGCATTTACTAATTATTTTGAGCTATAAGGCCATGAAATTGAAAAGCATTTCAAATGAACTCTGAAAAGGTTGGAAGTTGGCATGGTATCATCATTTCATCCACATAGCTAGTGCAAGAAAGTTGAGAGGGTTACGGCAAAAACTGGATGCACTTCGTGTACAAAACGGACAATCTCTTTCAAAGTATCAGGATTTCATATGGAAACTAGTCTGTTACAAAGGGATTTCATTTTTTAAAACTTATTTGAACTCCTGACTTTTTGTGTGTTCAAAATGCACCATTCAAAGCCACATCATCATTTTTCAATCCTTTCTGACTTCATTTGTTATTTTTCATGCATTTACTAATTATTTTAAGCTATAAGACCATGAAATTGAAAAGCATTTCAAATGAACTCTGAAAAGGTTGAAAGTTGGCATGGTATGATCATTTCATCCACATAGCATGCGCAAGAAAGTTGAGAGGGTTACGGCAAAAACTGGATGCACTTCGTGTACAAAGCGGACAATCTCTTTCAAAGTATCAGGATTTCATACGGAAACTCGTCTGTTACAAAGGGATTTCATTTTTTAAAACTTATTTGAAGTCCTGACTTTTTGTGTGTTCAAAATGCACCATTCAAAGCCACATCATCATTTTTCAATCCTTTCTGACATCATTTGTTATTTTTCATGCATTTACTAATTATTTTGAGCTATAAGACCATAAAATTGAAAAGCATTTCAAATGAACTCTGAAAAGGTTGAAAGTTGGCATGGTATCATCATTTCATCCACATAGCATGTGCAAGAAAGTTAAGAGGGTTACGGCAAAAACTGGATGCACTTCGTGTACAAAACGGACAATCTCTTTCAAAGTATCAGGATTTCATACGGAAACTCGTCTGTTACAAAGGGATTTCATTTTTTAAAACTTATTTGAACTCCTGACTTTTTGTGTGTTCAAAATGCACCATTCAAAGCCACATCATCATTTTTCAATACTTTCTGACTTCATTTGTTATTTTTCATGCATTTACTAATTATTTTGAGCTATAAGACCATAAAATTGAAAAGCATTTCAAATGAACTCTGAAAAGGTTGAAAGTTGGCATGGTATCATCATTTCATCCACATAGCATGTGCAAGAAAGTTACGAGGGTTACGGCAAAAACTGGATGCACTTCGTGTACAAAGCGGACAATCTCTTTCAAAGTATCGGGATTTCATACGGAAACTCGTCTGTTACAAAGGGATTTCATTTTTTAAAACTTATTTGAACTCCTGACTTTTTGTGTGTTCAAAATGCACCATTCAAAGCCACATCATCATTTTTCAATCCTTTCTGACTTCATTTGTTATTTTTCATGCATTTACTAATTATTTTGAGCTATAAGACCATAAAATTGAAAAGCATTTCAAATGAACTCTGAAAAAGTTGAAAGTTGGCATGGTATCATCATTTCATCCACATAGCATGTGCAAGAAAGTTAAGAGGGTTACGGCAAAAACTGGATGCACTTCGTGTAGAAAGCGGACAATCTCTTTCAAAGTATCAGGATTTCATACGGAAACTCGTCTGTTACAAAGGGATTTCATTTTTTTAAACTTATTTGAACTCCTGACTTTTTGTGTGTTCAAAATGCACCATTCAAAGCCACATCATCATTTTTCAATCCTTTCTGACTTCATTTGTTATTTTTCATGCATTTACTAATTATTTTGAGCTATAAGACCATAAAATTGAAAAGCATTTCAAAGGAACTCTGAAAAGGTTGAAAGTTGGCATGGTATCATCATTTCATCCACATAGCATGTGCAAGAAAGTTAAGAGGGTTGCGGCAAAAACTGGATGCACTTCGTGTACAAACGGACAATCTCTTTCAAAGTATCAGGATTTCATACGGAAACTCGTCTGTTACAAAGGGATTTCATTTTTTAAAACTTATTTGAACTCCTGACTTTTTGTGTGTTCAAAATGCTCCATTCAAAGCCACATCATCATTTTTCAATCCTTTCTGGCTTCATTTGTTATTTTTCATGCATTTACTAATTATTTTGAGCTATAAGGCCATGAAATTGAAAAGCATTTCAAATGAACTCTGAAAAGGTTGGAAGTTGGCATGGTATCATCATTTCATCCACATAGCTAGTGCAAGAAAGTTGAGAGGGTTACGGCAAAAACTGGATGCACTTCGTGTACAAAACGGACAATCTCTTTCAAAGTATCAGGATTTCATATGGAAACTAGTCTGTTACAAAGGGATTTCATTTTTTAAAACTTATTTGAACTCCTGACTTTTTGTGTGTTCAAAATGCACCATTCAAAGCCACATCATCATTTTTCAATCCTTTCTGACTTCATTTGTTATTTTTCATGCATTTACTAATTATTTTAAGCTATAAGACCATGAAATGGAAAAGCATTTCAAATGAACTCTGAAAAGGTTGAAAGTTGGCATGGTATGATCATTTCATCCACATAGCATGCGCAAGAAAGTTGAGAGGGTTACGGCAAAAACTGGATGCACTTCGTGTACAAAGCGGACAATCTCTTTCAAAGTATCAGGATTTCATACGGAAACTCGTCTGTTACAAAGGGATTTCATTTTTTAAAACTTATTTGAACTCCTGACTTTTTGTGTGTTCAAAATGCACCATTCAAAGCCACATCATCATTTTTCAATACTTTCTGACTTCATTTGTTATTTTTCATGCATTTACTAATTATTTTGAGCTATAAGACCATAAAATTGAAAAGCATTTCAAATGAACTCTGAAAAGGTTGAAAGTTGGCATGGTATCATCATTTCATCCACATAGCATGTGCAATAAAGTTAAGAGGGTTACGGCAAAAACTGGATGCACTTCGTGTACAAAGCGGACAATCTCTTTCAAAGTATCGGGATTTTATACGGAAACTCGTCTGTTACAAAGGGATTTCATGTTTTAAAACTTATTTGAACTCCTGACTTTTTGTGTGTTCAAAATGCACCATTCAAAGCCACATCATCATTTTTCAATCCTTTCTGACTTCATTTGTTATTTTTCATGCATTTACTAATTATTTTGAGATATAAGACCATAAAATTGAAAAGCATTTCAAATGAACTCTGAAAAAGTTGAAAGTTGGCATGGTATCATCATTTCATCCACATAGCATGTGCAAGAAAGTTAAGAGGGTTACGGCAAAAACTGGATGCACTTCGTGTAGAAAGCGGACAATCTCTTTCAAAGTATCAGGATTTCATACGGAAACTCGTCTGTTACAAAGGGATTTCATTTTTTAAAACTTATTTGAACTCCTGACTTTTTGTGTGTTCAAAATGCTCCATTCAAAGCCACATCATCATTTTTCAATCCTTTCTGGCTTCATTTGTTATTTTTCATGCATTTACTAATTATTTTGAGCTATAAGGCCATGAAATTGAAAAGCATTTCAAATGAACTCTGAAAAGGTTGGAAGTTGGCATGGTATCATCATTTCATCCACATAGCTAGTGCAAGAAAGTTGAGAGGGTTACGGCAAAAACTGGATGCACTTCGTGTACAAAACGGACAATCTCTTTCAAAGTATCAGGATTTCATATGGAAACTAGTCTGTTACAAAGGGATTTCATTTTTTAAAACTTATTTGAACTCCTGACTTTTTGTGTGTTCAAAATGCACCATTCAAAGCCACATCATCATTTTTCAATCCTTTCTGACTTCATTTGTTATTTTTCATGCATTTACTAATTATTTTAAGCTATAAGACCATGAAATTGAAAAGCATTTCAAATGAACTCTGAAAAGGTTGAAAGTTGGCATGGTATGATCATTTCATCCACATAGCATGCGCAAGAAAGTTGAGAGGGTTACGGCAAAAACTGGATGCACTTCGTGTACAAAGCGGACAATCTCTTTCAAAGTATCAGGATTTCATACGGAAACTCGTCTGTTACAAAGGGATTTCATTTTTTAAAACTTATTTGAAGTCCTGACTTTTTGTGTGTTCAAAATGCACCATTCAAAGCCACATCATCATTTTTCAATCCTTTCTGACATCATTTGTTATTTTTCATGCATTTACTAATTATTTTGAGCTATAAGACCATAAAATTGAAAAGCATTTCAAATGAACTCTGAAAAGGTTGAAAGTTGGCATGGTATCATCATTTCATCCACATAGCATGTGCAAGAAAGTTAAGAGGGTTACGGCAAAAACTGGATGCACTTCGTGTACAAAACGGACAATCTCTTTCAAAGTATCAGGATTTCATACGGAAACTCGTCTGTTACAAAGGGATTTCATTTTTTAAAACTTATTTGAACTCCTGACTTTTTGTGTGTTCAAAATGCACCATTCAAAGCCACATCATCATTTTTCAATACTTTCTGACTTCATTTGTTATTTTTCATGCATTTACTAATTATTTTGAGCTATAAGACCATAAAATTGAAAAGCATTTCAAATGAACTCTGAAAAGGTTGAAAGTTGGCATGGTATCATCATTTCATCCACATAGCATGTGCAAGAAAGTTACGAGGGTTACGGCAAAAACTGGATGCACTTCGTGTACAAAGCGGACAATCTCTTTCAAAGTATCGGGATTTCATACGGAAACTCGTCTGTTACAAAGGGATTTCATTTTTTAAAACTTATTTGAACTCCTGACTTTTTGTGTGTTCAAAATGCACCATTCAAAGCCACATCATCATTTTTCAATCCTTTCTGACTTCATTTGTTATTTTTCATGCATTTACTAATTATTTTGAGCTATAAGACCATAAAATTGAAAAGCATTTCAAATGAACTCTGAAAAAGTTGAAAGTTGGCATGGTATCATCATTTCATCCACATAGCATGTGCAAGAAAGTTAAGAGGGTTACGGCAAAAACTGGATGCACTTCGTGTAGAAAGCGGACAATCTCTTTCAAAGTATCAGGATTTCATACGGAAACTCGTCTGTTACAAAGGGATTTCATTTTTTTAAACTTATTTGAACTCCTGACTTTTTGTGTGTTCAAAATGCACCATTCAAAGCCACATCATCATTTTTCAATCCTTTCTGACTTCATTTGTTATTTTTCATGCATTTACTAATTATTTTGAGCTATAAGACCATAAAATTGAAAAGCATTTCAAAGGAACTCTGAAAAGGTTGAAAGTTGGCATGGTATCATCATTTCATCCACATAGCATGTGCAAGAAAGTTAAGAGGGTTGCGGCAAAAACTGGATGCACTTCGTGTACAAACGGACAATCTCTTTCAAAGTATCAGGATTTCATACGGAAACTCATCTGTTAAAAAGGGATTTCATTTTTTAAAACTTATTTGAACTCCTGACTTTTTGTGTGTTCAAATTGCACCATTCAAAGCCACATCATCATTTTTCAATCCTTTCTGACTTCATTTGTTATTTTTCATGCATTTACTAATTATTTTGAGCTATAAGACCATAAAATTGAAAAGCATTTCAAATGAACTCTGAAAAGGTTGAAAGTTGGCATGGTATCATCATTTCATCCACATAGCATGTGCAAGAAAGTTAAGAGGGTTACGGCAAAAACTGGATGCACTTCGTGTAGAAAGCGGACAATCTCTTTCAAAGTATCAGGATTTCATACGGAAACTCGTCTGTTACAAAGCGATTTCATTTTTTAAAACTTATTTGAACTCCTGACTTTTTGTGTGTTCAAAATGCACCATTCAAAGCCACATCATCATTTTTCAATCCTTTCTGACATCATTTGTTATTTTTCGTGCATTTACTAATTATTTTGAGCTATAAGACCATAAAATTGAAAAGCATTTCAAATGAACTCTGAAAAGGTTGAAAGTTGGCATGGTATCATCATTTCATCCACATAGCATGTGCAAGAAAGTTAAGAGGGTTACGGCAAAAACTGGATAAACTTCGTGTACAAAACGGACGATCTCTTTCAATGTATCAGGATTTCATTCGGAAACTCATCTGTTACAAAGGGATTTCATTTTTTAAAACTTATTTGAAGTCCTGACTTTTTGTGTGTTCAAAATGCACCATTCAAAGCCACATCATCATTTTTCAATCCTTTCTGACTTCATTTGTTATTTTTCATGCATTTACTAATTATTTTAAGCTATAAGACCATAAAATTGAAAAGCATTTGAAATGAACTCTGAAAAGGTTGAAAGTTGGCATGGTATCATCATTTCATCCACATAGCATGTGCAAGAAAGTTAAGAGGGTTACGGCAAAAACTGGATGCACTTCGTGTACGAAACGGACAATCTCTTTCAAAGTATCAGGATTTCATACGGAAACTCGTCTGTTAAAAAGGGATTTCATTTTTTAAAACTTATTTGAACTCCTGACTTTTTGTGTGTTCAAAATGCACCATTCAAAGCCACATCATCATTTTTCAATCCTTTCTGACTTCATTTGTTATTTTTCATGCATTTACTAATTATTTTGAGCTATAAGACCATGAAATTGAAAAGCATTTCAAATGAACTCTGAAAAGGTTGAAAGTTGGCATGGTATCATCATTTCATCCACATTGCTTGTGCAAGAAAGTTGAGAGGGTTACGGCAAAAACTGGATGCACTTCGTGTACAAAACAGACAATCTCTTTCAAAGTATCAGGATTTCATACGGAAACTAGTCTGTTACAAAGGGATTTCATTTTTTAAAACTTATTTGAACTCCTGACTTTTTGTGTGTTCAAAATGCACCATTCAAAGCCACATCATCATTTTTCAATCCTTTCTGACTTCATTTGTTATTTTTCATGCATTTACTAATAATTTTAAGCTATAAGACCATGAAATTGAAAAGCATTTCAAATGAACTCTGAAAAGGTTGAAAGTTGGCATGGTATCATCATTTCATCCACATAGCATGCGCAAGAAAGTAGAGAGGGTTACGGCAAAAACTAGATGCACTTCGTGTACAAAGCGGACAATCTCTTTCAAAGTATCAGGATTTCATACGGAAACTCGTCTGTTACAAAGGGATTTCATTTTTTAAAACTTATTTGAACTCCTGACTTTTTGTGTGTTCAAAATGCACCATTCAAAGCCACATCATCATTTTTCAATCCTTTCTGACTTCATTTGTTATTTTTCATGCATTTACTAATTATTTTGAGCTATAAGACCATAAAATTGAAAAGCATTTCAAATGAACTCTGAAAAGGTTGAAAGTTGGCATGGTATCATCATTTCATCCACATAGCATGTGCAAGAAAGTTAAGAGGGTTACGGCAAAAACTGGATGCACTTCGTGTACGAAACGGACAATCTCTTTCAAAGTATCAGGATTTCATACGGAAACTCGTCTGTTAAAAAGGGATTTCATTTTTTAAAACTTATTTGAACTCCTGACTTTTTGCGTGTTCAAAATGCACCATTCAAAGCCACATCATCATTTTTCAATCCTTTCTCACTTCATTTGTTATTTTTCATGCATTTACTAATTATTTTGAGCTATAAGACCATGAAATTGAAAAGCATTTCAAATGAACTCTGAAAAGGTTGAAAGTTGGCATGGTATCATCATTTCATCCACATAGCTTGTGCAAGAAAGTTGAGAGGGTTACGGCAAAAACTGGATGCACTTCGTGTACAAAACGGACAATCTCTTTCAAAGTATCAGGATTTCATACGGAAACTAGTTTGTTACAAAGGGATTTCATTTTTTATAACTTATTTGAACTCCTGACTTTTTGTGTGTTCAAAATGCACCATTCAAAGCCACATCATCATTTTTCAATCCTTTCTGACTTCATTTGTTATTTTTCATGCATTTACTAATTATTTTAAGCTATAAGACCATGAAATTGAAAAGCATTTCAAATGAACTCTGAAAAGGTTGAAACTTGGCATGGTATCATCATTTCATCCACATAGCATGCGCAAGAAAGTTGAGAGGGTTACGGCAAAAACTGGATGCACTTCGTGTACAAAACGGACAATCTCTTTCAAAGTATCAGGATTTCATACGGAAACTCGTCTGTTACAAAGGGATTTCATTTTTTAAAACTTGTTTGAACTCCTGACTTTTTGTGTGTTCAAAATGCACCATTCAAAGCCACATCATCATTTTTCAATCCTTTCTGACATCATTTGTTATTTTTCATGCATTTACTAATTATTTTGAGCTATAAGACCATAAAATTGAAAAGCATTTCAAATGAACTCTAAAAAGGATGAAAGTTGGCATGGTATCATCATTTCATCCACATAGCATGTGCAAGAAAGTTAAGAGGGTTACGGCAAAAACTGGATGCACTTCGTGTACAAAACGGACAATCTCTTTCAAAGTATAAGGATTTCATACGGAAACTCGTCTGTTACAAAGGGATTTCATTTCTTAAAACTTATTTGAACTCCTGACTTTTTGTGTGTTCAAAATGCACCATTCAAAGCCACATCATCATTTTTCAATCCTTTCTGACTTCATTTGTTATTTTTCATGCATTTACTAATTATTTTGAGCTATAAGACCATAAAATTGAAAAGCATTTCAAATGAACTCTGAAAAGGTTGAAAGTTGGCATGGTATAATCATTTCATCCACATAGCATGTGCAAAAAAGTTAAGAGGGTTACGGCAAAAACTGGATGCACGTCGTGTACAAAGCGGACAATCTCTTTCAAGGTATCAGGATTTCATACGGAAACTCGTCTGTTACAAAGAGATTTCATTTTTTAAAACTTATTTCCACTCCTGACTTTTTGTGTGTTCAAAATGCACCATTCAAAGCCACATCATCATTTTTCAATCCTTTCTGACTTCATTTGTTATTTTTCATGCATTTACTAATTATTTTAAGCTACAAGACCATGAAATTGAAAAGCATTTCAAATGAACTCTGAAAAGGTTGAAAGTTGGCATGGTATCATCATTTCATCCACATAGCATGCGCAAGAAAGTTGAGAGGGTTACGGCAAAAACTGGATGCACTTCGTGTACAAAGCGGACAATCTCTTTCAAAGTATCAGGATTTCATACGGAAACTCGTCTGTTACAAAGGGATTTCATTTTTTAAAACTTATTTGAACTCCTGACTTTTTGTGTGTTCAAAATGCACCATTCAAAGCCACATCATCATTTTTCAATCCTTTCTGACATCATTTGTTATTTTTCATGCATTTACTAATTATTTTGAGCTATAAGACCATAAAATTGAAAAGCATTTCAAATGAACTCTGAAAAGGTTGAAAGTTGGCATGGTATCATCATTTCATCCACATAGCATGTGCAAGAAAGTTAAGAGGGTTACGGCAAAAACTGGATGCACTTCGTGTACAAAACGGACAATCTCTTTCAAAGTATCAGGATTTCATACGGAAACTCGTCTGTTACAAAGGGATTTCATTTTTTAAAACTTATTTGAACTCCTGACTTATTGTGTGTTCAAAATGCACCATTCAAAGCCACATCATCATTTTTCAATCCTTTCTGACATCATTTGTTATTTTTCATGCATTTACTAATTATTTTGAGCTATAAGACCATAAAATTGAAAAGCATTTCAAATGAACTCTGAAAAGGTTGAAAGTTGGCATGGTATCATCATTTCATCCACATAGCATGTGCAAGAAAGTTAAGAGGGTTACGGAAAAAACTGGATGCACTTCGTGTACAAAGCGGACAATCTCTTTCAAAGTATCGGGATTTCATATGGAATCTCGTCTGTTACAAAGCGATTTCATTTTTTAAAACTTATTTGAACTCCTGACTTTTTGTGTGTTCAAAATGCACCATTCAAAGCGACATCATCATTTTTCAATCCGTTCTGACTTCATTTGTTATTTTTCATGCATTTACTAATTATTTTGAGCTATAAGACCATAAAATTGAAAAGCATTTCAAATGAACTCTGAAAAGGTTGAAAGTTGGCATGGTATAATCATTTCATCCACATAGCATGTGCAAGAAAGTTAAGAGGGTTACGGCAAAAACTGGATGCACGTCGTGTACAAAGCGGACAATCTCTTTCAAGGTATCAGGATTTCATACGGGAACTCGTCCGTTACAAAGCGATTTCATTTTTTAAAACTTATTTGAACTCCTGACTTTTTGTGTGTTCAAAATGCACCATTCAAAGCCACATCATCATTTTTCAATCCTTTCTGACTTCATTTGTTATTTTTCATGCATTTACTAATTATTTTTAGCTATAAGACCATAAAATTGAAAAGCATTTCAAATGAACTCTGAAAAGGTTGAAACTTGGCATGGTATCATCATTTCATCCACATAGCATGTCCAAGATAGTTGAGAGGGTTACGGCAAAAACTGGGTGCACTTCGTGTACAAAACGGACAATCTCTTTCAAAGTATCAGGATTTCATACGGAAACTCGTCTGTTACAAAGGGATTTCATTTTTTAAAACTTATTTGAACTCCTGACTTTTTGTGTGTTCAAAATGCACCATTCAAAGCCACATCATCATTTTTCAATCCTTTCTGACTTCATTTGTTATTTTTCATGCATTTACTAATTATTTTGAGCTATAAGACAATAAAATTGAAAAGCATTTCAAAGGAACTCTGAAAAGGTTGAAAGTTGGCATGGTATCATCATTTCATCCACATAGCATGTGCAAGAAAGTTAAGAGGGTTAAGGCAAAAACTGGATGCACTTCGTGTACAAACGGACAATCTCTTTCAAAGTATCAGGATTTCATACGGAAACTCGTCTGTTAAAAAGGGATTTCATTTTTTAAAACTTATTTGAACTCCTGACTTTTTGTGTGTTCAAATTGCACCATTCAAAGCCACATCATCATTTTTCAATCCTTTCTGACTTCATTTATTATTTTTCATGCATTTACTAATTATTTTGAGCTATAAGACCATAAAATTGAAAAGCATTGCAAATGAACTCTGAAAAGGTTGAAAGTTGGCATGGTATCATCATTTCACCCACATAGCATGTGCAAGAAAGTTAAGAGGGTTACGGCAAAAACTGGATGCACTTCGTGTAGAAAGCAGACAATTTCTTTCAAAGTATCAGGATTTCATACGGAAACTCGTCTGTTACAAAGCGAATTCATTTTTTAAAACTTATTTGAACTCCTGACTTTTTGTGTGTTCAAAATGCACCGTTCACAGCCACATCATCATTTTTCAATCCTTTCTGACTTCATTTGTTATTTTCATGCATTTACTAATTATTTTGTGCTATAAGACCATAAATTGAAAAGCATTTCAAATGAACTCTGAAAAGGTTTAAAGTTGGCATGGCATCGTCATTTCATCCACATAGCATGTGCAAGATAGTTGACAGGGTTACGGCAAAAACTGGATGCACTTCGTGTACAAAACGGACGATCTCTTTCAAAGTATAAGGATTTCATTCGGAAACTCATCTGTTACAAAGGGATTTCATTTTTTAAACTTATTTGAACTCCTGACTTTTTGTCTGTTCAAAATGCACCATTCAAAGCCACATCATCATTTTACAATCCTTTCTGACTTCATTTGTTATTTTTCATGCATTTACTAATTATTTTAAGCTATAAGACCATAAAATTGAAAAGCATTTGAAATGAACTCTGAAAAGGTTGAAAGTTGGCATGGTATCATCATTTCATCCACATAGCATGTGCAAGAAAGTTAAGAGGGTTACGGCAAAAACTGGATGAACTTCGTGTACGAAACGGACAATCTCTTTCAAAGTATCAGGATTTCATACGGAAACTCGTCTGTTAAAAAGGGATTTCATTTTTTAAAACTTATTTCAACTCCTGACTTTTTGTGTGTTCAAAATGCACCATTCGAAGCCACATCATCATTTTTCAATCCTTTGTCACTTCATTTGTTATTTTTCATGCATTTACTAATTATTTTGAGCTATAAGACCATGAAATTGAAAAGCATTTCAAATGAACTCTGAAAAGGTTGAAAGTTGGCATGGTATCATCATTTCATCCACATAGCTTGTGCAAGAAAGTTGAGAGGGTTACGGCGAAAACTGGATGCACTTCGTGTACAAAACGGACAATCTCTTTCAAAGTATCAGGATTTCATACGGAAACTAGTCTGTTACAAAGGGATTTCATTTTTTAAAACTTATTTGAACTCCTGACTTTTTGTGTGTTCAAAATGCACCATTCAAAGCCACATCATCATTTTTCAATCCTTTGTGACTTCATTTGTTATTTTTCATGCATTTACTAATTATTTTAAGCTATAAGACCATGAAATTGAAAAGCATTTCAAATGAACTCTGAAAAGGTTGAAAGTTGGCATGGTATCATCATTTCTTCCACATAGCATGTGCAAGAAAGTTGAGAGGGTTACGGCAAAAACTGGATGCACTTCGTGTATAAAACGGACGATCTCTTTCAAAGTATCAGGATTTCATAGGGAAACTCGTCTGTTACAAAGGGATTACATTTTTTAAAACTTATTTGAACTCCTGACTTTTTGTGTGTTCAAAATGCAACATTCAAAGCCACATCATCATTTTTCAACCCTTTCTGACTTCATTTGTTATTTTTCATGCATTTACTAATTATTTTGAACTATAAGACCATAAAACTGAAAAGCATTTCAAATGAACTCTGAAAAGGTTGAAAGTTGGCATGGTATCATCATTTAATCCACATAGCATGTGCAAGAAAGTTAAGAGGGTTACGGCAAAAACTGGATGCACTTCGTGTACAAAGCGGACAATCTCTTTCAAAGTATCAGGATTTCATACGGAAACTCGTCTGTTACAAATGGATTTCATTTTTTTAAACTTATTTGAACTCCTGACTTTTTGTGTGTTCAAAATGCACCATTCAAAGCCACATCATCATTTTTCAATCCTTTCTGACTTCATTTGTTATTTTTCATGCATTTACTAATTATTTTAAGATATAAGACCATAAAATTGAAAAGCATTTGAAATGAACTCTGAAAAGGTTGAAAGTTGGCATGGTATCATCATTTCATCCACATAGCATGTGCAAGAAAGTTAAGAGGGTTACGGCAAAAACTGGATGCACTTCGTGTACGAAACGGACAATCTCTTTCAAAGTATCAGGATTTCATACGGAAACTCGTCTCTTAAAAAGGGATTTCATTTTTTAAAACTTATTTGAACTCCTGACTTTTTGTGTGTTCAAAATGCACCATTCAAAGCCACATCATCATTTTTCAATCCTTTCTCACTTCATTTGTTATTTTTCATGCATTTACTAATTATTTTGAGCTATAAGACCATGAAATTGAAAAGCATTTCAAATGAACTCTGAAAAGGTTGAAAGTTGGCATGATATCATCATTTCATCCAGATAGCTTGTGCAAGAAAGTTGAGAGGGTTACGGCGAAAACTGGATGCACTTCGTGTACAAAACGGACAATCTCTTTCAAAGTATCAGGATTTCATACGGAAACTAGGCTGTTACAAAGGGATTTCATTTTTTAAAACTTATTTGAACTCCTGACTTTTTGTGTATTCAAAATGCACCATTCAAAGCCACATCATCATTTTTCAATCCTTTCTGACTTCATTTGTTATTTTTCATGCATTTACTAATTATTTTTAGCTATAAGACCATAAAATTGAAAAGCATTTCAAATGAACTCTGAAAAGGTTGAAAGTTGGCATGGTATAATCATTTCATCCACATAGCATGTGCAAGAAAGTTAAGAGGGTTACGGCAAAAACTGGATGCACGTCGTGTACAAAGCGGACAATCTCTTTCAAAGTATCAGGATTTCATACGGAAACTCGTCTGTTACAAAGCGATTTCATTTTTTAAAACTTATTTGAACTCCTGACTTTTTGTGTATTCAAAATGCACCATTCAAAGCCACATCATCATTTTTCAATCCTTTCTGACTTCATTTGTTATTTTTCATGCATTTACTAATTATTTTTAGCTATAAGACCATAAAATTGAAAAGCATTTCAAATGAACTCTGAAAAGGTTGAAACTTGGCATGGTATCATCATTTCATCCACATAGCATGTCCAAGATAGTTGAGAGGGTTACGGCAAAAACTGGGTGCACTTCGTGTACAAAACGGACAATCTCTTTCAAAGTATCAGGATTTCATACGGAAACTCGTCTGTTACAAAGGGATTTCATTTTTTAAAACTTATTTGAACTCCTGACTTTTTGTGTGTTCAAAATGCACCATTCAAAGCCACATCATCATTTTTCAATCCTTTCTCACTTCATTTGTTATTTTTCATGCATTTACTAATTATTTTGAGCTATAAGACCATGAAATTGAAAAGCATTTCAAATGAACTCTGAAAAGGTTGAAAGTTGGCATGGTATCATCATTTCATCCAGATAGCTTGTGCAAGAAAGTTGAGAGGGTTACGGCGAAAACTGGATGCACTTCGTGTACAAAACGGACAATCTCTTTCAAAGTATCAGGATTTCATACGGAAACTAGGCTGTTACAAAGGGATTTCATTTTTTAAAACTTATTTGAACTCCTGACTTTTTGTGTGTTCAAAATGCACCATTCAAAGCCACATCATCATTTTTCAATCCTTTCTGACTTCATTTGTTATTTTTCATGCATTTACTAATTATTTTAAGCTATAAGACCATGAAATTGAAAAGCATTTCAAATGAACTCTGAAAAGGTTGAAAGTTGGCATGGTATCATCATTTCATCCACATAGCATGCGCAAGAAAGTTGAGAGGGTTACGGCAAAAACTGGATGCACTTCGTGTACAAAGCGGACAATCTCTTTCAAAGTATCAGGATTTCATACGGAAACTCGTCTGTTACAAAGGGATTTCATTTTTTAAAACTTATTTGAACTCCTGACTTTTTGTGTGTTCAAAATGCACCATTCAAAGCCACATCATCATTTTTCAATCCTTTCTGACTTCATTTGTTATTTTTCATGCATTTACTAATTATTTTGAGCTATAAGACCATAAAATTGAAAAGCATTTCAAATGAACTCTGAAAAGGTTGAAAGTTGGCATGGTATCATTATTTCATCCACATAGCATGTGCAAGAAAGTTAAGAGGGTTACGGCAAAAACTGGATGCACTTCGTGTACAAAACGGACAATCTCTTTCAAAGTATCAGGATTTCATACGGAAACTCGTCTGTTACAAAGGGATTTCATTTTTTAAAACTTATTTGAACTCCTGACTTTTTGTGTGTTCAAAATGCACCATTCAAAGCCACATCATCATTTTTCAATACTTTCTGACTTCATTTGTTATTTTTCATGCATTTACTACTTATTTTGAGCTATAAGACCATAAAATTGAAAAGCATTTCAAATGAACTCTCAAAAGGTTGAAAGTTGGCATGGTATCATCATTTCATCCACATAGCATGTGCAAGAAAGTTAAGAGGGTTACGGCAAAAACTGGATGCACTTCGTGTACAAAGCGGACAATCTCTTTCAAAGTATCGGGATTTCATACGGAAACTCGTCTGTTACAAAGCGATTTCATTTTTTAAAACTTATTTGAACTCCTGACTTTTTGTGTGTTCAAAATGCACCATTCAAAGCCACATCATCATTTTTCAATCCTTTCTGACTTCATTTGTTATTTTTCATGCATTTACTAATTATTTTGAGCTATAAGACCATAAAATTGAAAAGCATTTCAAATGAACTCTGAAAAGGTTGAAAGTTGGCATGGTATAATCATTTCATCCACATAGCATGTGCAAGAAAGTTAAGAGGGTTACGGCAAAAACTGGATGCACGTCGTGTACGAAGCGGACAATCTCTTTCAAAGTATCAGGATTTCATACGGAAACTCGTCTGTTACAAAGCGATTTCATTTTTTAAAACTTGTTTGAACTCCTGACTTTTTGTGTGTTCAAAATGCACCATTCAAAGCCACATCATCATTTTTCAATACTTTCTGACTTCATTTGTTATTTTTCATGCATTTACTAATTATTTTTAGCTATAAGACCATAAAATTGAAAAGCATTTCAAATGAACTCTGAAAAGGTTGAAACTTGGCATGGTATCATCATTTCATCCACATAGCATGTCCAAGATAGTTGAGAGGGTTACGGCAAAAACTGGGTGCACTTCGTGTACAAAACGGACAATCTCTTTCAAAGTATCAGGATTTCATACGGAAACTCGTCTGTTACAAAGGGATTTCATTTTTTAAATCTTATTTGAACTCCTGACTTTTTGTGTGTTCAAAATGCACCATTCAAAGCCACATCATCATTTTTCAATCCTTTCTGACTTCATTTGTTATTTTTCATGCATTTACTAATTATTTTGAGCTATAAGACCATAAAATTGAAAAGCATTTCAAAGGAACTCTGAAAAGGTTGAAAGTTGGCATGGTATCATCATTTCATCCACATAGCATGTGCAAGAAAGTTAAGAGGGTTACGGCAAAAACTGGATGCACTTCGTGTACAAACGGACAATCTCTTTCAAAGTATCAGGATTTCATACGGAACCTCGTCTGTTAAAAAGGGATTTCATTTTTTAAAACTTATTTGAACTCCTGACTTTTTGTGTGTTCAAATTGCACCATTCAAAGCCACATCATCATTTTTCAATCCTTTCTGACTTCATTTGTTATTTTTCATGCATTTACTAATTATTTTAACTATAAGACCATAAAATTGAAAAGCATTTCAAATGAACTCTGAAAAGGTTGAAAGTTGGCATGGTATCATCATTTCATCCACATAGCATGTGCAAGAAAGTTAAGAGGGTTACGGCAAAAACTGGATGCACTTCGTGTAGAAAGCGGACAATTTCTTTCAAAGTATCAGGATTTCATACGGAAACTCGTCTGTTACAAAGCGATTTCATTTTTTAAAACTTATTTGAACTCTTGACTTTTTGGGTGTTCAAAATGCACCATTCAAAGCCACATCATCATTTTTCAATCCTTTCTGACTTCATTTGTTATTTTTCATGCATTTACTAATTATTTTGTGCTATAAGACCATAAAATTGAAAAGCATTTCAAATGAACTCTGAAAAGGCTTAAAGTTGGCATGGCATCGTCATTTCATCCACATAGCATGTGCAAGATAGTTGAGAGGGTTACGGCAAAAACTGGATGCACTTCATGTACAAAACGGACGATCTCTTTCAAAGTATCAGGATTTCATTCGGAAACTCATCTGTTACAAAGGGATTTCATTTTTTAAAACTTATTTGAACTCCTGACTTTTTGTGTGTTCAAAATGCACCATTCAAAGCCACATCATCATTTTTCAATCCATTCTGACTTCATTTGTTATTTTTCATGCATTTACTAATTATTTTAAGCTATAAGACCATAAAATTGAAAAGCATTTGAAATGAACTCTGAAAAGGCTGAAAGTTGGCATGGTATCATCATTTCATCCACATAGCATGTGCAAGAAAGTTAAGAGGGTTACGGCAAAAACTGGATGCACTTCGTGTACGAAACGGACAATCTCTTTCAAAGTATCAGGATTTCATACGGAAACTCGTCTGTTAAAAAGGGATTTCATTTTTTAAAACTTATTTGAACTCCTGACTTTTTGTGTGTTCAAAATGCACCATTCAAAGCCACATCATCATTTTTCAGTCCTTTCTCACTTCATATGTTATTTTTCATGCATTTACTAATTATTTTGAGCTATAAGACCATGAAATTGAAAAGCATTTCAAATGAACTCTGAAAAGGTTGAAAGTTGGCATGGTATCAATATTTCATCCACATAGCTTGTGCAAGAAAGTTGAGAGGGTTACGGCAAAAACTGGATGCACTTCGTGTACAAAACGGACAATCTCTTTCAAAGTATCAGGATTTCATACGGAAACTAGTCTGTTACAAAGGGATTTCATTTTTTAAAACTTATTTGAACTCCTGACTTTTTGTGTGTTCAAAATGCACCATTCAAAGCCACATCATCATTTTTCAATCCTTTCTGACTTCATTTGTTATTTTTCATGCATTTACTAATTATTTTGTGCTATAAGACCATAAAATAGAAAAGCATTTCAAATGAACTCTGAAAAGGCTTAAAGTTGGCATGGCATCGTCATTTCATCCACATAGCATGTGCAAGATAGTTGAGAGGGTTACGGCAAAAACTGGATGCACTTCATGTACAAAACGGACGATCTCTTTCAAAGTATCAGGATTTCATTCGGAAACTCATCTGTTACAAAGGGATTTCATTTTTTAAAACTTTTTTGAACTCCTGACTTTTTGTGTGTTCAAAATGCACCATTCAAAGCCACATCATCATTTTTCAATCCTTTCTGACTTCATTTGTTATTTTTCATGCATTTACTAATTATTTTAAGCTATAAGACCATAAAATTGAAAAGCATTTGAAATGAACTCTGAAAAGGTTGAAAGTTGGCATGGTATCATCATTTCATCCACATAGCATGTGCAAGAAAGTTAAGAGGGTTACGGCAAAAACTGGATGCACTTCGTGTAGAAAGCGGACAATTGCTTTCAAAGTATCAGGATTTCATACGGAAACTCGTCTGTTACAAAGCGATTTCATTTTTTAAAACTTATTTGAACTCTTGACTTTTTGTGTGTTCAAAATGCACCATTCAAAGCCACATAACATTTTTCAATCCTTTCTGACTTCATTTGTTATTTTTCATGCATTTACTAATTATTTTGTGCTATAAGACCATAAAATTGAAAAGCATTTCAAATGAACTCTGAAAAGGCTTAAAGTTGGCATGGCATCGTCATTTCATCCACATAGCATGTGCAAGATAGTTGAGAGGGTTACGGCAAAAACTGGATGCACTTCATGTACAAAACGGACGATCTCTTTCAAAGTGTCAGGATTTCATTCGGAAACTCATCTGTTACAAAGGGATTTCATTTTTTAAAACTTATTTGAACTCCTGACTTTTTGTGTGTTCAAAATGCACCATTCAAAGCCACATCATCATTTTTCAATCCTTTCTGACTTCATCTGTTATTTTTCATGCATTTACTAATTATTTTAAGCTATAAGACCATAAAATTGAAAAGCATTTGAAATGAACTCTGAAAAGGTTGAAAGTTGGCATGGTATCATCATTTCATCCACATAGCATGTGCAAGAAAGTTAAGAGGGTTACCGCAAAAACTGGATGCACTTCGTGTACGAAACGGACAATCTCTTTCAAAGTATCAGGATTTCATACGGAAACTCGTGTGTTAAAAAGGGATTTCATTTTTTAAAACTTATTTGAACTCCTGACTTTTTGTGTGTTCAAAATGCACCATTCAAAGCCACATCATCATTTTTCAATCCTTTCTCACTTCATTTGTTATTTTTCATGCAATTACTAATTATTTTGAGCTATAAGACCATGAAATTGAAAAGCATTTCAAATGAACTCTGAAAAGGTTGAAAGTTGGCATGGTATCATCATTTCATCCACATAGCTTGTGCAAGAAAGTTGAGAGGGTTACGGCAAAAACTGGATGCACTTCGTGTACAAAACGGACAATCTCTTTCAAAGTATCAGGATTTCATACGGAAACTCGTGTGTTAAAAAGGGATTTCATTTTTTAAAACTTATTTGAACTCCTGACTTTTTGTGTGTTCAAAATGCACCATTCAAAGCCACATCATCATTTTTCAATCCTTTCTCACTTCATTTGTTATTTTTCACGCAATTACTAATTATTTTGAGCTATAAGACCATGAAATTGAAAAGCATTTCAAATGAACTCTGAAAAGGTTGAAAGTTGGCATGGTATCATCATTTCATCCACATAGCATGTGCAAGAAAGTTAAGAGGGTTACGGCAAAAACTGGATGCACTTCGTGTAGAAAGCGGACAATTTCTTTCAAAGTATCAGGATTTCATACGGAAACTCGTCTGTTACAAAGCGATTTCATTTTTTAAAACTTATTTGAACTCCTGACTTTTTGTGTGTTCAAAATGCACAATTCAAAGCCACATCATCATTTTTCAATCCTTTCTGACTTCATTTGTTATTTTTCATGCATTTACTAATTATTTTGTGCTATAAGACCATAAAATTGAAAAGCATTTCGAATGAACTCTGAAAAGGTTTAAAGTTGGCATGGCATCGTCATTTCATCCACATAGCATGTGCAAGATAGTTGAGAGGGTTACGGCAAAAACTTGATGCACTTCATGTACAAAACGGACGATCTCTTTCAAAGTATCAGGATTTCATTCGGAAACTCATCTGTTAAAAAGGGATTTCATTTTTTAAAACTTATTTGAACTCCTGACTTTTTGTGTGTTCAAAATGCACCATTCAAAGCCACATCATCATTTTTCAATCCTTTCTGACTTCATTTGTTATTTTTCATGCATTTACTAATTATTTGAAGCTATAAGACCATAAAATTGAAATGCATTTGAAATGAACTCTGAAAAGGTTGAAAGTTGGCATGGTATCATCATTTCATCCACATAGCATGTGCAAGAAAGTTAAGAGGGTTACGGCAAAAACTGGATGCACTTCGTGTACGAAACGGACAATCTCTTTCAAAGTATCAGGACTTCATACGGAAACTCGTCTGTTAAAAAGGGATTTCATTTATTAAAACTTATTTGAACTCCTGACTTTTTGTGTGTTCAAAATGCACCATTCAAAGCCACATCATCATTTTTCAATACTTTCTCACTTCATTTGTTATTTTTCATGCATTTACTAATTATTTTGAGCTATAAGACCATGAAATTGAAAAGCATTTCAAATGAACTCTGAAAAGGTTGAAAGTTGGCATGGTATCATCATTTCATCCACATAGCTTGTGCAAGAAAGTTGAGAGGGTTACGGCAAAAACTGGATGCACTTCGTGTACAAAACGGACAATCTCTTTCAAAGAATAAGGATTTCATACGGAAACTAGTCTGTTACAAAGGGATTTCATTTTTTAAAACTTATTTGAACTCCTGACTTTTTGTGTGTTCAAAATGCACCATTCAAAGCCACATCATCATTTTTCAATCCTTTCTCACTTCATTTGTTATTTTTCATGCATTTACTAATTATTTTGTGCTATAAGACCATAAAATAGAAAAGCATTTCAAATGAACTCTGAAAAGGCTTAAAGTTGGCATGGCATCGTCATTTCATCCACATAGCATGTGCAAGATAGTTGAGAGGGTTACGGCAAAAACTGGATGCACTTCATGTACAAAACGGACGATCTCTTTCAAAGTATCAGGATTTCATTCGGAAACTCATCTGTTACAAAGGGATTTCATTTTTTAAAACTTTTTTGAACTCCTGACTTTTTGTGTGTTCAAAATGCACCATTCAAAGCCACATCATCATTTTTCAATACTTTCTGACTTCATTTGTTATTTTTCATGCATTTACTAATTATTTTAAGCTATAAGACCATAAAATTGAAAAGCATTTGAAATGAACTCTGAAAAGGTTGAAAGTTGGCATGGTATCATCATTTCATCCACACAGCATGTGCAAGAAAGTTAAGAGGGTTACGGCAAAAACTGGATGCACTTCGTGTAGAAAGCGGACAATTTCTTTCAAAGTATCAGGATTTCATACGGAAACTCGTCTGTTACAAAGCGATTTCATTTTTTAAAACTTATTTGAACTCCTGACTTTTTGTGTGTTCAAAAGGCACCATTCAAAGCCACATCATCATTTTTCAATCCTTTCCCACTTCATTTGTTATTTTTCATGCATTTACTAATTATTTTGTGCTATAAGACCACAAAATTGAAAAGCATTTCAAATGAACTCTGAAAAGGTTGAAAGTTGGCATCGTATCATCATTTCATCCACATAGCATGTGCAAGAAAGTTAAGAGGGTTACGGCAAAAACTGGATGCACTTCGTGTAGAAAGCGGACAATTTCTTTCAAAGTATCAGGATTTCATACGGAAACTCGTCTGTTACAAAGCGATTTCATTTTTTAAAACTTATTTGAACTCTTGACTTTTTGTGTGTTCAAAATGCACCATTCAAAGCCACATCATCATTTTTCAATCCTTTCTGACTTCATTTGTTATTTTTCATGCATTTACTAATTATTTTGTGCTATAAGACAATAAAATTGAAAAGCATTTCAAATGAACTCTGAAAAGGCTTAAAGTTGGCATGGCATCGTCATTTCATCCACATAGCATGTGCAAGATAGTTGAGAGGGTTACGGCAAAAACTGGATGCACTTCATGTACAAAACGGACGATCTCTTTCAAAGTGTCAGGATTTCATTCGGAAACTCATCTGTTACAAAGGGATTTCATTTTTTAAAACTTATTTGAACTCCTGACTTTTTGTGTGTTCAAAATGCACCATTCAAAGCCACAACATCATTTTTCAATCCTTTCTGACTTCATTTGTTATTTTTCATGCATTTACTAATTATTTTAAGCTATAAGACCATAAAATTGAAAAGCATTTGAAATGAACTCTGAAAAGGTTGAAAGTTGGCATCGTATCATCATTTCATCCACATAGCATGTGCAAGAAAGTTAAGAGGGTTACGGCAAAAACTGGATGCACTTCGTGTACGAAACGGACAATCTCTTTCAAAGTATCAGGATTTCATACGGAAACTCGTCTGTTACAAAGGGATTTCATTTTTTAAAACTTATTTGAACTCCTGACTTTTTGTGTGTTCAAAATGCACCATTCAAAGCCACATAATCATTTTTCAATACTTTCTGACTTCATTTGTTATTTTTCATGCATTTACTAATTATTTTAAGCTATAAGACCATAAAATTGAAAAGCATTTGAAATGAACTCTGAAAAGGTTGAAAGTTGGCATGGTATCATCATTTCATCCACACAGCATGTGCAAGAAAGTTAAGAGGGTTACGGCAAAAACTGGATGCACTTCGTGTAGAAAGCGGACAATTTCTTTCAAAGTATCAGGATTTCATACGGAAACTCGTCTGTTACAAAGCGATTTCATTTTTTAAAACTTATTTGAACTCCTGACTTTTTGTGTGTTCAAAAGGCACCATTCAAAGCCACATCATCATTTTTCAATCCTTTCCGACTTCATTTGTTATTTTTCATGCATTTACTAATTATTTTGTGCTATAAGACCACAAAATTGAAAAGCATTTCAAATGAACTCTGAAAAGGTTGAAAGTTGGCATGGTATAATCATTTCATCCACATAGCATGTGCAAGAAAGTTAAGAGGGTTACGGCAAAAACTGGATGCACTTCGTGTAGAAAGCGGACAATCTCTTTCAAAGTATCAGGATTTCATACGGAAACTCGTCTGTTACAAAGCGTTTCATTTTTTAAAACTTATTTGAACTCCTGACTTTTTGTGTGTTCAAAATGCACCATTCAAAGCCACATCATCATTTTTCAATCCTTTCTGACTTCATTTGTTATTTTTCATGCATTTACTAATTATTTTGAGCTATAAGACCATAAAATTGAAAAGCATTTTAAATGAACTCTGAAAAGGTTGAAACTTGGCATGGTATCATCATTTCATCCACATAGCATGTCCAAGATAGTTGAGAGGGTTACGGCAAAAACTGGGTGCACTCCGTGTACTAAACGGACAATCTCTTTCAAAGTATCAGGATTTCATACGGAAACTCGTCTGTTACAAAGCGTTTCATTTTTTAAAACTTATTTGAACTCCTGACTTTTTGTGTGTTCAAAATGCACCATTCAAAGCCACATCATCATTTTTCAATCCTTTCTGACTTCATTTGTAATTTTTCATGCATTTACTAATTATTTTGAGCTATAAGACCATAAAATTGAAAAGCATTTCAAATGAACTCTGAAAAGGTTGAAACTTGGCATGTTATCATCATTTCATCCACATAGCATGTCCAAGATAGTTGAGAGGGTTACGGCAAAAACTGGGTGCACTTCGTGTACTAAACGGACAATCTCTTTCAAAGTATCAGGATTTCATACGGAAACTCGTCTGTTACAAAGGGATTTCATTTTTTAAAACTTATTTGAACTCCTGACTTTTTGTGTGTTCAAAATGCACCATTCAAAGCCACATCATCATTTTTCAATCCTTTCTGACTTCATTTGTTATTTTTCATGCATTTACTAATTATGTTAAGCTATAAGACCATAAAATTGAAAAGCATTTGAAATGAACTCTGAAAAGGTTGAAAGTTGGCATGGTATCATCATTTCATCCACATAGCATGTGCAAGAAAGTTAAGAGGGTTACGGCAAAAACTGGATGCACTTCGTGTACGAAACGGACAATCTCTTTCAAAGTATCAGGATTTCATACGGAAACTCGTCTGTTAAAAAGGGATTTCATTTTTTTAAACTTATTTGAACTCCTGACTTTTTGTGTGTTCAAAATGCACCATTCAAAGCCACATCATCATTTTTCAATCCTTTCTCACTTCATTTGTTATTTTTCATGCATTTACTAATTATTTTGAGCTATAAGACCATGAAATTGAAAAGCATTTCAAATGAACTCTGAAAAGGTTGAAATTTGGCATGGTATCATCATTTCATCCACATAGCTTGTGCAAGAAAGTTGAGGGGGTTACGGCAAAAACTGGATGCACTTCGTGTACAAAACGGACAATCTCTTTCAAAGTATCAGGATTTCATACGGAAACTAGTCTGTTACAAAGGGATTTCATTTTTTAAAACTTATTTGAACTCCTGACTTTTTGTGTGTTCAAAATGCACCATTCAAAGCCACATCATCATTTTTCAATCCTTTCCGACTTCATTTGTTATTTTTCATGCATTTACTAATTATTTTAAGCTATAAGACCATGAAATTGAAAAGCATCTCAAATGATCTCTGAAAAGGTTGAAAGTTGGCATGGTATCATCATTTCATCCACATAGCATGTGCAAGAAAGTTGAGAGGGTTACGGCAAAAACTGGATGCACTTCGTGTACAAAACGGACGATCTCTTTCAAAGTATCAGGATTTCATACGGAAACTCGTCTGTTACAAAGGGATTTCATTTTTTAAAACTTATTTGAACTCCTGACTTTTTGTGTGTTCAAAATGCACCATTCAAAGCCACATAATCATTTTTCAATACTTTCTGACTTCATTTGTTATTTTTCATGCATTTACTAATTATTTTGAGCTATAAGACCATAAAATTGAAAAGCATTTCAAATGAACTCTGAAAAGGTTGAAAGTTGGCATGGTATCATCATTTCATCCACACAGCATGTGCAAGAAAGTTAAGAGGGTTACGGCAAAAACTGGATGCACTTCGTGTACAAAGCGGACAATCTCATTCAAAGTATCAGGATTTCATACGGAAACTCGTCTGTTACAATGCGATTTCATTTTTTAAAACTTATTTGAACTCCTGACTTTTTGTGTGTTCAAAAGGCACCATTCAAAGCCACATCATCATTTTTCAATCCTTTCCGACTTCATTTGTTATTTTTCATGCATTTACTAATTATTTTGAGCTATAAGACCACAAAATTGAAAAGCATTTCAAATGAACTCTGAAAAGGTTGAAAGTTGGCATGGTATAATCATTTCATCCACATAGCATGTGCAAGAAAGTTAAGAGGGTTACGGCAAAAACTGGATGCACTTCGTGTACAAAGCGGACAATCTCATTCAAAGTATCAGGATTTCATACGGAAACTCGTCTGTTACAAAGCGATTTCATTTTTTAAAACTTATTTGAACTCCTGACTTTTTGTGTGTTCAAAAGGCACCATTCAAAGCCACATCACCATTATTCAATCCTTTCTGACTTCATTTGTTATTTTTCATGCATTTACTAATTATTTTGAGCTATAAGACCATAAAATTGAAAAGCATTTCAAATGAACTCTGAAAAGGTTGAAACTTGGCATGGTATCATCATTTCATCCACATAGCATGTCCAAGATAGTTGAGAGGGTTACGGTAAAAACTGGGTGCACTTCGTGTACTAAACGGACGATCTCTTTCAAAGTATCAGGATTTCATACGGAAACTCGTCTGTTACAAAGCGTTTCATTTTTTAAAACTTATTTGAACTCCCGACTTTTTGTGTGTTCAAAATGCACCATTCAAAGCCACATCATCATTTTTCAATCCTTTCTGACTTCATTTGTTATTTTTCATGCATTTACTAATTATTTTGAGCTATAAGACCATAAAATTGAAAAGCATTTCAAATGAACTCTGAAAAGGTTGAAACTTGGCATGGTATCATCATTTCATCCACATAGCATGTCCAAGATAGTTGAGAGGGTTACGGCAAAAACTGGGTGCACTTCGTGTACTAAACGGACAATCTCTTTCAAAGTATCAGGATTTCATACGGAAACTCGTCTGTTACAAAGGGATTTCATTTTTTAAAACTTATTTGAACTCCTGACTTTTTGTGTGTTCAAAATGCACCATTCAAAGCCACATCATAATTTTTCAATCCTTTTTGACTTCATTTGTTAGTTTTCATGCATTTACTAATTATTTTGAGCTATAAGACCATAAAATTGAAAAGCATTTCAAATGAACTCTGAAAAGGTTGAAAGTTGGCGTGGTATCATCATTTCATCCACATAGCATGTGCAAGAAAGTTAAGAGGGTTACGGCAAAAACTGGATGCACTTCGTGTAGAAAGCGGACAATCTCTTTCAAAGTATCAGGATTTCATACGGAAACTCGTCTGTTCCAAAGCGTTTCATTTTTTAAAACTTATTTGAACTCCTGACTTTTTGTGTGTTCAAAATGCACAATTCAAAGCCACATCATCATTTTTCAATCCTTTCTGACTTCATTTGTTATTTTTCATGCATTTACTAATTATTTTAAGCTATAAGACCATAAAATTGAAAAGCATTTGAAATGAACTCTGAAAAGGTTGAAAGTTGGCATGGTATCATCATTTCATCCACATAGAATGTGCAAGAAAGTTAAGAGGGTTACGGCAAAAACTGGATGCACTTCGTGTACGAAACTGACAATCTCTTTCAAAGTATCAGGATTTCATACGGAAACTCGTCTGTTAAAAAGGGATTTCATTTTTTAAAACTTATTTGAACTCCTGACTTTTTGTGTGTTCAAAATGCACCATTCAAAGCCACATCATCATTTCTCAATCCTTTCTCACTTCATTTGTTATTTTTCATGCATTTACTAATTATTTTGAGCTATAAGACCATGAAATTGAAAAGAATTTCAAATGAACTCTGAAATGGTCGAAAGTTGGCATGGTATCATCATTTCATCCATATAGCTTGTGCAAGAAAGTTGAGAGGGTTACGGCAAAAACTGGATGCACTTCGTGTACAAAACGGACAATCTCTTTCAAAGTATCAGGATTTCATACGGAAACTAGTCTGTTACAAAGGGATTCCATTTTTTAAAACTTATTTGAACTCCTGACTTTTTGTGTGTTCAAAATGCAACATTCAAAGCCACATCATCATTTTTCAACCCTTTCTGACTTCATTTGTTATTTTTCATGCATTTACTAATTATTTTGAACTATAAGACCATGAAATTGAAAAGCATTTCAAACGAACTCTGAAAAGGTTGAAACTTGGCATGGTATCATCATTTCATCCACATAGCATGTCCAAGATAGTTGAGAGGGTTACGGCAAAAACTGGGTGCACTTCGTGTACTAAACGGACAATCTCTTTCAAAGTATCAGGATTTCATACGGAAACTCGTCTGTTACAAAGCGTTTCATTTTTTAAAACTTATTTGAACTCCTGACTTTTTGTGTGTTCAAAATGCACCATTCAAAGCCACATCATCATTTTTCAATCCTTTCTGACTTCATTTGTTATTTTTCATGCATTTACTAATTATTTTGAGCTATAAGACCATAAAATTGAAAAGCATTTCAAATGAACTCTGAAAAGGTTGAAACTCGGCATGGTATCATCATTTCATCCACATAGCATGTCCAAGATAGTTGAGAGGGTTAGGTAAAAACTGGGTGCACTTCGTGTACTAAACGGACGATCTCTTTCAAAGTATCAGGATTTCATACGGAAACTCGTCTGTTACAAAGCGTTTCATTTTTAAAACTTATTTGAACTCCCGACTTTTTGTGTGTTCAAAATGCACCATTCAAAGCCACATCATCATTTTTCAATCCTTTCTGACTTCATTTGTTATTTTTCATGCATTTACTAATTATTTTGAGCTATAAGACCATAAAATTGAAAAGCATTTCAAATGAACTCTGAAAAGGTTGAAACTTGGCATGGTATCATCATTTCATCCACATAGCATGTCCAAGATAGTTGAGAGGGTTACGGCAAAAACTGGGTGCACTTCGTGTACTAAACGGACAATCTCTTTCAAAGTATCAGGATTTCATACGGAAACTCGTCTGTTACAAAGGGATTTCATTTTTTAAAACTTATTTGAACTCCTGACTTTTTGTGTGTTCAAAATGCACCATTCAAAGCCACATCATAATTTTTCAATCCTTTTTGACTTCATTTGTTAGTTTTCATGCATTTACTAATTATTTTGAGCTATAAGACCATAAAATTGAAAAGCATTTCAAATGAACTCTGAAAAGGTTGAAAGTTGGCGTGGTATCATCATTTCATCCACATAGCATGTGCAAGAAAGTTAAGAGGGTTACGGCAAAAACTGGATGCACTTCGTGTAGAAAGCGGACAATCTCTTTCAAAGTATCAGGATTTCATACGGAAACTCGTCTGTTCCAAAGCGTTTCATTTTTTAAAACTTATTTGAACTCCTGACTTTTTGTGTGTTCAAAATGCACAATTCAAAGCCACATCATCATTTTTCAATCCTTTCTGACTTCATTTGTTATTTTTCATGCATTTACTAATTATTTTAAGCTATAAGACCATAAAATTGAAAAGCATTTGAAATGAACTCTGAAAAGGTTGAAAGTTGGCATGGTATCATCATTTCATCCACATAGAATGTGCAAGAAAGTTAAGAGGGTTACGGCAAAAACTGGATGCACTTCGTGTACGAAACTGACAATCTCTTTCAAAGTATCAGGATTTCATACGGAAACTCGTCTGTTAAAAAGGGATTTCATTTTTTAAAACTTATTTGAACTCCTGACTTTTTGTGTGTTCAAAATGCACCATTCAAAGCCACATCATCATTTCTCAATCCTTTCTCACTTCATTTGTTATTTTTCATGCATTTACTAATTATTTTGAGCTATAAGACCATGAAATTGAAAAGAATTTCAAATGAACTCTGAAATGGTTGAAAGTTGGCATGGTATCATCATTTCATCCATATAGCTTGTGCAAGAAAGTTGAGAGGGTTACGGCAAAAACTGGATGCACTTCGTGTACAAAACGGACAATCTCTTTCAAAGTATCAGGATTTCATACAGAAACTAGTCTGTTACAAAGGGATTCCATTTTTTAAAACTTATTTGAACTCCTGACTTTTTGTGTGTTCAAAATGCAACATTCAAAGCCACATCATCATTTTTCAACCCTTTCTGACTTCATTTGTTATTTTTCATGCATTTACTAATTATTTTGAACTATAAGACCATGAAATTGAAAAGCATTTCAAACGAACTCTGAAAAGGTTGAAACTTGGCATGGTATCATCATTTCATCCACATAGCATGTCCAAGATAGTTGAGAGGGTTACGGCAGAAACTGGGTGCACTTCGTGTACTAAACGGACAATCTCTTTCAAAGTATCAGGATTTCATACGGAAACTCGTCTGTTACAAAGCGTTTCATTTTTTAAAACTTATTTGAACTCCTGACTTTTTGTGTGTTCAAAATGCACCATTCAAAGCCACATCATCATTTTTCAATCCTTTCTGACTTCATTTGTTATTTTTCATGCATTTACTAATTATTTTGAGCTATAAGACCATAAAATTGAAAAGCATTTCAAATGAACTCTGAAAAGGTTGAAAGTTGGCATGGTATCATCATTTCATCCACACAGCATGTGCAAGAAAGTTAAGAGGGTTACGGCAAAAACTGGATGCACTTCGTGTACAAAGCGGACAATCTCATTCAAAGTATCAGGATTTCATACGGAAACTCGTCTGTTACAATGCGATTTCATTTTTTAAAACTTATTTGAACTCCTGACTTTTTGTGTGTTCAAAAGGCACCATTCAAAGCCACATCATCATTTTTCAATCCTTTCCGACTTCATTTGTTATTTTTCATGCATTTACTAATTATTTTGAGCTATAAGACCACAAAATTGAAAAGCATTTCAAATGAACTCTGAAAAGGTTGAAAGTTGGCATGGTATAATCATTTCATCCACATAGCATGTGCAAGAAAGTTAAGAGGGTTACGGCAAAAACTGGATGCACTTCGTGTACAAAGCGGACAATCTCATTCAAAGTATCAGGATTTCATACGGAAACTCGTCTGTTACAAAGCGATTTCATTTTTTAAAACTTATTTGAACTCCTGACTTTTTGTGTGTTCAAAAGGCACCATTCAAAGCCACATCACCATTATTCAATCCTTTCTGACTTCATTTGTTATTTTTCATGCATTTACTAATTATTTTGAGCTATAAGACCATAAAATTGAAAAGCATTTCAAATGAACTCTGAAAAGGTTGAAACTTGGCATGGTATCATCATTTCATCCACATAGCATGTCCAAGATAGTTGAGAGGGTTACGGTAAAAACTGGGTGCACTTCGTGTACTAAACGGACGATCTCTTTCAAAGTATCAGGATTTCATACGGAAACTCGTCTGTTACAAAGCGTTTCATTTTTTAAAACTTATTTGAACTCCCGACTTTTTGTGTGTTCAAAATGCACCATTCAAAGCCACATCATCATTTTTCAATCCTTTCTGACTTCATTTGTTATTTTTCATGCATTTACTAATTATTTTGAGCTATAAGACCATAAAATTGAAAAGCATTTCAAATGAACTCTGAAAAGGTTGAAACTTGGCATGGTATCATCATTTCATCCACATAGCATGTCCAAGATAGTTGAGAGGGTTACGGCAAAAACTGGGTGCACTTCGTGTACTAAACGGACAATCTCTTTCAAAGTATCAGGATTTCATACGGAAACTCGTCTGTTACAAAGGGATTTCATTTTTTAAAACTTATTTGAACTCCTGACTTTTTGTGTGTTCAAAATGCACCATTCAAAGCCACATCATAATTTTTCAATCCTTTTTGACTTCATTTGTTAGTTTTCATGCATTTACTAATTATTTTGAGCTATAAGACCATAAAATTGAAAAGCATTTCAAATGAACTCTGAAAAGGTTGAAAGTTGGCGTGGTATCATCATTTCATCCACATAGCATGTGCAAGAAAGTTAAGAGGGTTACGGCAAAAACTGGATGCACTTCGTGTAGAAAGCGGACAATCTCTTTCAAAGTATCAGGATTTCATACGGAAACTCGTCTGTTCCAAAGCGTTTCATTTTTTAAAACTTATTTGAACTCCTGACTTTTTGTGTGTTCAAAATGCACAATTCAAAGCCACATCATCATTTTTCAATCCTTTCTGACTTCATTTGTTATTTTTCATGCAATTACTAATTATTTTAAGCTATAAGACCATAAAATTGAAAAGCATTTGAAATGAACTCTGAAAAGGTTGAAAGTTGGCATGGTATCATCATTTCATCCACATAGAATGTGCAAGAAAGTTAAGAGGGTTACGGCAAAAACTGGATGCACTTCGTGTACGAAACTGACAATCTCTTTCAAAGTATCAGGATTTCATACGGAAACTCGTCTGTTAAAAAGGGATTTCATTTTTTAAAACTTATTTGAACTCCTGACTTTTTGTGTGTTCAAAATGCACCATTCAAAGCCACATCATCATTTCTCAATCCTTTCTCACTTCATTTGTTATTTTTCATGCATTTACTAATTATTTTGAGCTATAAGACCATGAAATTGAAAAGAATTTCAAATGAACTCTGAAATGGTTGAAAGTTGGCATGGTATCATCATTTCATCCATATAGCTTGTGCAAGAAAGTTGAGAGGGTTACGGCAAAAACTGGATGCACTTCGTGTACAAAACGGACAATCTCTTTCAAAGTATCAGGATTTCATACGGAAACTAGTCTGTTACAAAGGGATTCCATTTTTTAAAACTTATTTGAACTCCTGACTTTTTGTGTGTTCAAAATGCAACATTCAAAGCCACATCATCATTTTTCAACCCTTTCTGACTTCATTTGTTATTTTTCATGCATTTACTAATTATTTTGAACTATAAGACCATGAAATTGAAAAGCATTTCAAACGAACTCTGAAAAGGTTGAAACTTGGCATGGTATCATCATTTCATCCACATAGCATGTCCAAGATAGTTGAGAGGGTTACGGCAAAAACTGGGTGCACTTCGTGTACTAAACGGACAATCTCTTTCAAAGTATCAGGATTTCATACGGAAACTCGTCTGTTACAAAGCGTTTCATTTTTTAAAACTTATTTGAACTCCTGACTTTTTGTGTGTTCAAAATGCACCATTCAAAGCCACATCATCATTTTTCAATCCTTTCTGACTTCATTTGTTATTTTTCATGCATTTACTAATTATTTTGAGCTATAAGACCATAAAATTGAAAAGCATTTCAAATGAACTCTGAAAAGGTTGAAAGTTGGCATGGTATCATCATTTCATCCACACAGCATGTGCAAGAAAGTTAAGAGGGTTACGGCAAAAACTGGATGCACTTCGTGTACAAAGCGGACAATCTCATTCAAAGTATCAGGATTTCATACGGAAACTCGTCTGTTACAATGCGATTTCATTTTTTAAAACTTATTTGAACTCCTGACTTTTTGTGTGTTCAAAAGGCACCATTCAAAGCCACATCATCATTTTTCAATCCTTTCCGACTTCATTTGTTATTTTTCATGCATTTACTAATTATTTTGAGCTATAAGACCACAAAATTGAAAAGCATTTCAAATGAACTCTGAAAAGGTTGAAAGTTGGCATGGTATAATCATTTCATCCCAAAAGCATGTGCAAGAAAGTTAAGAGGGTTACGGCAAAAACTGGATGCACTTCGTGTACAAAGCGGACAATCTCATTCAAAGTATCAGGATTTCATATGGAAACTCGTCTGTTACAAAGCGATTTCATTTTTTAAAACTTATTTGAACTCCTGACTTTTTGTGTGTTCAAAAGGCACCATTCAAAGCCACATCACCATTTTTCAATCCTTTCTGACTTCATTTGTTATTTTTCATGCATTTACTAATTATTTTGAGCTATAAGACCATAAAATTGAAAAGCATTTCAAATGAACTCTGAAAAGGTTGAAACTTGGCATGGTATCATCATTTCATCCACATAGCATGTCCAAGATAGTTGAGAGGGTTACGGTAAAAACTGGGTGCACTTCGTGTACTAAACGGACAATCTCTTTCAAAGTATCATGATTTCATACGGAAACTCGTCTGTTACAAAGCGTTTCATTTTTTAAAACTTATTTGAACTCCCGACTTTTTGTGTGTTCAAAATGCACCATTCAAAGCCACATCATCATTTTTCAATCCTTTCTGACTTCATTTGTTATTTTTCATGCATTTACTAATTATTTTGAGCTATAAGACCATAAAATTGAAAAGCATTTCAAATGAACTCTGAAAAGGTTGAAACTCGGCATGGTATCATCATTTCATCCACATAGCATGTCCAAGATAGTTGAGAGGGTTACGGCAAAAACTGGGTGCACTTCGTGTACTAAACGGACAATCTCTTTCAAAGTATCAGGATTTCATACGGAAACTCGTCTGTTACAAAGGGATTTCATTTTTTAAAACTTATTTGAACTCCTGACTTTTTGTGTGTTCAAAATGCACCATTCAAAGCCATATCATAATTTTTCAATCCTTTCTGACTTCATTTGTTATTTTTCATGCATTTACTAATTATTTTGAGCTATAAGACCATAAAATTGAAAAGCATTTCAAATGAACTCTGAAAAGGTTGAAAGTTGGCAAGAAAGTTAAGAGGGTTACGGCAAAAACTGGATGCACTTCGTGTACAAAGCGGACAATCTCTTTCAAAGTATCAGGATTTCATACGGAAACTCGTCTGTTCCAAAGCGTTTCATTTTTTAAAACTTATTTGAACTCCTGACTTTTTGTGTGTTCAAAATGCACCATTCAAAGCCACATCACCATTTTTCAATCCTTTCTGACTTCATTTGTTATTTTTCATGCATTTACTAATTATTTTGAGCTATAAGACCATAAAATTGAAAAGCATATCAAATGAACTCTCAAAAGGTTGAAACTTGGCATGGTATCATCATTTCATCCACATAGCATGTCCAAGATAGTTGAGAGGGTTACGGCAAAAACTGGGTGCACTTCGTGTACTAAACGGACAATCTCTTTCAAAGTATCAGGATTTCATACGGAAACTCGTCTGTTACAAAGCGTTTCATTTTTTAAAACTTATTTGAACTCCTGACTTTTTGTGTGTTCAAAATGCACCATTCAAAGCCACATCATCATTTTTCAATCCTTTCTGACTTCATTTGTTATTTTTCATGCATTTACTAATTATTTTGAGCTATAAGACCATAAAATTGAAAAGCATTTCAAATGAACTCTGAAAAGGTTGAAAGTTGGCAAGAAAGTTAAGAGGGTTACGGCAAAAACTGGATGCACTTCGTGTACAAAGCGGACAATCTCTTTCAAAGTATCAGGATTTCATACGGAAACTCGTCTGTTCCAAAGCGTTTCATTTTTTAAAACTTATTTGAACTCCTGACTTTTTGTGTGTTCAAAATGCACCATTCAAAGCCACATCACCATTTTTCAATCCTTTCTGACTTCATTTGTTATTTTTCATGCATTTACTAATTATTTTGAGCTATAAGACCATAAAATTGAAAAGCATATCAAATGAACTCTCAAAAGGTTGAAACTTGGCATGGTATCATCATTTCATCCACATAGCATGTCCAAGATAGTTGAGAGGGTTACGGCAAAAACTGGGTGCACTTCGTGTACTAAACGGACAATCTCTTTCAAAGTATCAGGATTTCATACGGAAACTCGTCTGTTACAAAGCGTTTCATTTTTTAAAACTTATTTGAACTCCTGACTTTTTGTGTGTTCAAAATGCACCATTCAAAGCCACATCATCATTTTTCAATCCTTTCTGACTTCATTTGTTATTTTTCATGCATTTACTAATTATTTTGAGCTATAAGACCATAAAATTGAAAAGCATTTCAAATGAACTCTGAAAAGGTTGAAACTTGGCATGGTATCATCATTTCATCCACATAGCATGTCCAAGATAGTTGAGAGGGTTACGGCAAAAACTGGGTGCACTTCGTGTACTAAACGGACAATCTCTTTCAAAGTATCAGGATTTCATACGGAAACTTGTCTGTTACAAAGGGATTTCATTTTTTAAAACTTATTTGAACTCCTGACTTTTTGTGTGTTCAAAATGCAACATTCAAAGCCACATCATCATTTTTCAACCCTTTGTGACTTCATTTCTTATTTTTCATGCATTTACTAATTATTTTGAACTATAAGACCATAAAATTGAAAAGCATTTCAAACGAACTCTGAAAAGGTTGAAAGTTGGCATGGTATCATCATTTCATCCACATAGCATGTGCAAGAAAGTTAAGAGGGATACGGCAAAAACTGGATGCACTTCGTGTACAAAGCGGACAATCTCTTTCAAAGTGTCAGGATTTCATACGGAAACTCATCTGTTACAAAGGGATTTCATTTTTTTAAACTTATTTGAACTCCTGACTTTTTGTGTGTTCAAAATGCACCATTCAAAGCCACATCATCATTTTTCAATCCTTTCTGACTTCATTTGTTATTTTCATGCATTTACTAATTATTTTGAGCTATAAGACCATAAAATTGAAAAGCATTTCAAATGAACTCTGAAAAGGTTGACAGTTGGCATGGTATCATCATTTCATTCACATAGCATGTGCAAGAAAGTTAAGAGGGTTACGGCAAAAACTGGATGCACTTCATGTACAAAACGGACAATCTCTTTCAAAGTATCAGGATTTCATACGGAAACTCGTCTGTTACAAAGCGATTTCATTTTTTAAAACTTATTTGAACTCCTGACTTTTTGTGTGTTCAAAAGGCACCATTCAAAGCCACATCATCATTTTTCAATCCTTTCTGACTTCATTTGTTATTTTTCATGCATTTACTAATTATTTTGAGCTATAAGACCATAAAATTGAAAAGCATTTCCTATGAACTCTGAAAAGGTTGAAAGTTGGCATGGTATAATCATTTCATCCACATAGCATGTCCAAGATAGTTGAGAGGGTTACGGCAAAAACTGGATGCACTTCGTGTACGAAACGGACAATCTCTTTCAAAGTATCAGGATTTCATACGGAATCTCGTCTGTTAAAAAGGGATTTCATTTTTTTAAACTTATTTGAACTCCTGACTTTTTGTGTGTTCAAAATGCACCATTCAAAGCCACATCATCATTTTTCAATCCTTTCTCACTTCATTTGTTATTTTTCATGCATTTACTAATTATTTTGAGCTATAAGACCATAAAATTGAAAAGCATTTCAAATGAACTCTGAAAAGGTTGAAAGTTGGCATGGTATCATCATTTCATCCACATAGCATGTGCAAGAAAGTTAAGAGGGTTACGGCAAAAACTGGATGCACTTCATGTACAAAACGGACAATCTCTTTCAAAGTATCAGGATTTCATACGGAAACTAGTCTGTTACAAAGGGATTTCATTTTTTAAAACTTATTTGAACTCCTGACTTTTTGTGTGTTCAAAATGCACCATTCAAAGCCACATCATCATTTTTCAATCCTTTCTGACTTCATTTGTTATTTTCATGCATTTACTAATTATTTTGAGCTATAAGACCATAAAATTGAAAAGCATTTCAAATGATCTCTGAAAAGGTTGAAACTTGGCATGTTATCATCATTTCATCCACATAGCATGTCCAAGATAGTTGAGAGGGTTACGGCAAAAACTGGGTGCACTTCGTGTACTAAACGGACAATCTCTTTCAAAGTATCAGGATTTCATACGGAAACTCGTCTGTTACAAAGGGATTTCATTTTTTAAAACTTATTTGAACTCCTGACTTTTTGTGTGTTCAAAATGCACCATTCAAAGCCACATCATCATTTTTCAATCCTTTCTGACTTCATTTGTTATTTTTCATGCATTTACTAATTATTTTAAGCTATAAGACCATAAAATTGAAAAGCATTTGAAATGAACTCTGAAAAGGTTGAAAGTTGGCATGGTATCATCATTTCATCCACACAGCATGTGCAAGAAAGTTAAGAGGGTTACGGCAAAAACTGGATGCACTTCGTGTACGAAACGGACAATCTCATTCAAAGTATCAGGATTTCATACGGAAACTCGTCTGTTACAATGCGATTTCATTTTTTTAAACTTATTTGAACTCCTGACTTTTTGTGTGTTCAAAAGGCACCATTCAAAGCCACATCATCATTTTTCAATCCTTTCTCACTTCATTTGTTATTTTTCATGCATTTACTAATTATTTTGAGCTATAAGACCACAAAATTGAAAAGCATTTCAAATGAACTCTGAAAAGGTTGAAAGTTGGCATGGTATCATCATTTCATCCACATAGCATGTGCAAGAAAGTTGAGGGGGTTACGGCAAAAACTGGATGCACTTCGTGTACAAAACGGACAATCTCATTCAAAGTATCAGGATTTCATACGGAAACTAGTCTGTTACAAAGGGATTTCATTTTTTAAAACTTATTTGAACTCCTGACTTTTTGTGTGTTCAAAATGCACCATTCAAAGCCACATCATCATTTTTCAATCCTTTCCGACTTCATTTGTTATTTTTCATGCATTTACTAATTATTTTAAGCTATAAGACCATGAAATTGAAAAGCATCTCAAATGATCTCTGAAAAGGTTGAAAGTTGGCATGGTATCATCATTTCATCCACATAGCATGTGCAAGAAAGTTGAGAGGGTTACGGCAAAAACTGGATGCACTTCGTGTACAAAACGGACGATCTCTTTCAAAGTATCAGGATTTCATAGGGAAACTCGTCTGTTACAAAGGGATTTCATTTTTTAAGACTTATTTGAACTCCTGACTTTTTGTGTGTTCAAAATGCACCATTCAAAGCCACATAATCATTTTTCAATACTTTCTGACTTCATTTGTTATTTTTCATGCATTTACTAATTATTTTGAGCTATAAGACCATAAAATTGAAAAGCATTTCAAATGAACTCTGAAAAGGTTGAAAGTTGGCATGGTATCATCATTTCATCCACACAGCATGTGCAAGAAAGTTAAGAGGGTTACGGCAAAAACTGGATGCACTTCGTGTACAAAGCGGACAATCTCATTCAAAGTATCAGGATTTCATACGGAAACTCGTCTGTTACAATGCGATTTCATTTTTAAAACTTATTTGAACTCCTGACTTTTTGTGTGTTCAAAAGGCACCATTCAAAGCCACATCATCATTTTTCAATCCTTTCCGACTTCATTTGTTATTTTTCATGCATTTACTAATTATTTTGAGCTATAAGACCACAAAATTGAAAAGCATTTCAAATGAACTCTGAAAAGGTTGAAAGTTGGCATGGTATAATCATTTCATCCACATAGCATGTGCAAGAAAGTTAAGAGGGTTACGGCAAAAACTGGATGCACTTCGTGTACAAAGCGGACAATCTCATTCAAAGTATCAGGATTTCATACGGAAACTCGTCTGTTACAAAGCGATTTCATTTTTTAAAACTTATTTGAACTCCTGACTTTTTGTGTGTTCAAAAGGCACCATTCAAAGCCACATCATCATTTTTCAATCCTTTCCGACTTCATTTGTTATTTTTCATGCATTTACTAATTATTTTGAGCTATAAGACCACAAAATTGAAAAGCATTTTCAAATGAACTCTGAAAAGGTTGAAAGTTGGCATGGTATAATCATTTCATCCACATAGCATGTGCAAGAAAGTTAAGAGGGTTACGGCAAAAACTGGATGCACTTCGTGTACAAAGCGGACAATCTCTTTCAAAGTATCAGGATTTCATACGGAAACTCGTCTGTTACAAAGCGTCTCATTTTTTAAAACTTATTTGAACTCCTGACTTTTTGTGTGTTCAAAATGCACCATTCAAAGCCACATCGTCATTTTTCAATCCTTTCTGACTTCATTTGTTATTTTTCATGCATTTACTAATTATTTTGAGCTATAAGACCAGAAAATTGAAAAGCATTTCAAATGATCTCTGAAAAGGTTGAAACTTGGCATGGTATCATCATTTCATCCACATAGCATGTCCAAGATAGTTGAGAGGGTTACGGCAAAAACTGGGTGCACTTCGTGTACTAAACGGACAATCTCTTTCAAAGTATCAGGATTTCATACGGAAACTCGTCTGTTACAAAGGGATTTCAGTTTTTAAAACTTATTTGAACTCCAGACTTTTTGTGTGTTCAAAATGCACCATTCAAAGCCACATCATAATTTTTCAATCCTTTTTGACTTCATTTGTTATTTTTCATGCATTTACTAATTATTTTGAGCTATAAGACCATAAAATTGAAAAGCATTTCAAATGAACTCTGAAAAGGTTGAAAGTTGGCGTGGTATCATCATTTCATCCACATAGCATGTGCAAGAAAGTTAAGAGGGTTACGGCAAAAACTGGATGCACTTCGTGTAGAAAGCGGACAATCTCTTTCAAAGTATCAGGATTTCATACGGAAACTCGTCTGTTCCAAAGCGTTTCATTTTTTAAAACTTATTTGAACTCCTGACTTTTTGTGTGTTCAAAATGCACAATTCAAAGCCACATCATCATTTTTCAATCCTTTCTGACTTCATTTGTTATTTTTCATGCATTTACTAATTATTTTAAGCTATAAGACCATAAAATTGAAAAGCATTTGAAATGAACTCTGAAAAGGTTGAAAGTTGGCATGGTATCATCATTTCATCCACATAGAATGTGCAAGAAAGTTAAGAGGGTTACGGCAAAAACTGGATGCACTTCGTGTACGAAACTGACAATCTCTTTCAAAGTATCAGGATTTCATACGGAAACTCGTCTGTTAAAAAGGGATTTCATTTTTTAAAACTTATTTGAACTCCTGACTTTTTGTGTGTTCAAAATGCACCATTCAAAGCCACATCATCATTTCTCAATCCTTTCTCACTTCATTTGTTATTTTTCATGCATTTACTAATTATTTTGAGCTATAAGACCATGAAATTGAAAAGAATTTCAAATGAACTCTGAAATGGTTGAAAGTTGGCACGGTATCATCATTTCATCCATATAGCTTGTGCAAGAAAGTTGAGAGGGTTACGGCAAAAACTGGATGCACTTCGTGTACAAAACGGACAATCTCTTTCAAAGTATCAGGATTTCATACGGAAACTAGTCTGTTACAAAGGGATTCCATTTTTTAAAACTTATTTGAACTCCTGACTTTTTGTGTGTTCAAAATGCAACATTCAAAGCCACATCATCATTTTTCAACCCTTTCTGACTTCATTTGTTATTTTTCATGCATTTACTAATTATTTTGAACTATAAGACCATGAAATTGAAAAGCATTTCAAACGAACTCTGAAAAGGTTGAAACTTGGCATGGTATCATCATTTCATCCACATAGCATGTCCAAGATAGTTGAGAGGGTTACGGCAAAAACTGGGTGCACTTCGTGTACTAAACGGACAATCTCTTTCAAAGTATCAGGATTTCATACGGAAACTCGTCTGTTACAAAGCGTTTCATTTTTTAAAACTTATTTGAACTCCTGACTTTTTGTGTGTTCAAAATGCACCATTCAAAGCCACATCATCATTTTTCAATCCTTTCTGACTTCATTTGTTATTTTTCATGCATTTACTAATTATTTTGAGCTATAAGACCATAAAATAGAAAAGCATTTCAAATGAACTCTGAAAAGGTTGAAAGTTGGCATGGTATCATCATTTCATCCACACAGCATGTGCAAGAAAGTTAAGAGGGTTACGGCAAAAACTGGATGCACTTCGTGTACAAAGCGGACAATCTCATTCAAAGTATCAGGATTTCATACGGAAACTCGTCTGTTACAATGCGATTTCATTTTTTAAAACTTATTTGAACTCCTGACTTTTTGTGTGTTCAAAAGGCACCATTCAAAGCCACATCATCATTTTTCAATCCTTTCCGACTTCATTTGTTATTTTTCATGCATTTACTAATTATTTTGAGCTATAAGACCACAAAATTGAAAAGCATTTCAAATGAACTCTGAAAAGGTTGAAAGTTGGCATGGTATAATCATTTCATCCCAAAAGCATGTGCAAGAAAGTTAAGAGGGTTACGGCAAAAACTGGATGCACTTCGTGTACAAAGCGGACAATCTCATTCAAAGTATCAGGATTTCATACGGAAACTCGTCTGTTACAAAGCGATTTCATTTTTTAAAACTTATTCGAACTCCTGACTTTTTGTGTGTTCAAAAGGCACCATTCAAAGCCACATCACCATTTTTCAATCCTTTCTGACTTCATTTGTTATTTTTCATGCATTTACTAATTATTTTGAGCTATAAGACCATAAAATTGAAAAGCATTTCAAATGAACTCTGAAAAGGTTGAAACTTGGCATGGTATCATCATTTCATCCACATAGCATGTCCAAGATAGTTGAGAGGGTTACGGTAAAAACTGGGTGCACTTCGTGTACTAAACGGACAATCTCTTTCAAAGTATCATGATTTCATACGGAAACTCGTCTGTTACAAAGCGTTTCATTTTTTAAAACTTATTTGAACTCCCGACTTTTTGTGTGTTCAAAATGCACCATTCAAAGCCACATCATCATTTTTCAATCCTTTCTGACTTCATTTGTTATTTTTCATGCATTTACTAATTATTTTGAGCTATAAGACCATAAAATTGAAAAGCATTTCAAATGAACTCTGAAAAGGTTGAAACTTGGCATGGTATCATCATTTCATCCACATAGCATGTCCAAGATAGTTGAGAGGGTTACGGCAAAAACTGGGTGCACTTCGTGTACTAAACGAACAATCTCTTTCAAAGTATCAGGATTTCATACGGAAACTCGTCTGTTACAAAGGGATTTCATTTTTTAAAACTTATTTGAACTCCTGACTTTTTGTGTGTTCAAAATGCACCATTCAAAGCCACATCATAATTTTTCAATCCTTTCTGACTTCATTTGTTATTTTTCATGCATTTACTAATTATTTTGAGCTATAAGACCATAAAATTGAAAAGCATTTCAAATGAACTCTGAAAAGGTTGAAAGTTGGCGTGGTATCATCATTTCATCCACATAGCATGTGCAAGAAAGTTAAGAGGGTTACGGCAAAAACTGGATGCACTTCGTGTACAAAGCGGACAATCTCTTTCAAAGTATCAGGATTTCATACGGAAACTCGTCTGTTCCAAAGCGTTTCACTTTTTAAAACTTATTTGAACTCCTGACTTTTTGTGTGTTCAAAATGCACCATTCAAAGCCACATCACCATTTTTCAATCCTTTCTGACTTCATTTGTTATTTTTCATGCATTTACTAATTATTTTGAGCTATAAGACCATAAAATTGAAAAGCATTTCAAATGAACTCTCAAAAGGTTGAAACTTGGCATGGTATCATCATTTCATCCACATAGCATGTCCAAGATAGTTGAGAGGGTTACGGCAAAAACTGGGTGCACTTCGTGTACTAAACGGACAATCTCTTTCAAAGTATCAGGATTTCATACGGAAACTCGTCTGTTACAAAGCGTTTCATTTTTTAAAACTTATTTGAACTCCTGACTTTTTGTGTGTTCAAAATGCACCATTCAAAGCCACATCATCATTTTTCAATCCTTTCTGACTTCATTTGTTATTTTTCATGCATTTACTAATTATTTTGAGCTATAAGACCATAAAATTGAAAAGCATTTCAAATGAACTCTGAAAAGGTTGAAACTTGGCATGGTATCATCATTTCATCCACATAGCATGTCCAAGATAGTTGAGAGGGTTACGGCAAAAACTGGGTGCACTTCGTGTACTAAACGTACAATCTCTTTCAAAGTATCAGGATTTCATACGGAAACTTGTCTGTTACAAAGGGATCTCATTTTTTAAAACTTATTTGAACTCCTGACTTTTTGTGTGTTCAAAATGCAACATTCAAAGCCACATCATCATTTTTCAACCCTTTCTGACTTCATTTCTTATTTTTCATGCATTTACTAATTATTTTGAACTATAAGACCATAAAATTGAAAAGCATTTCAAACGAACTCTGAAAAGGTTGAAAGTTGGCATGGTATCATCATTTCATCCACATAGCATGTGCAAGAAAGTTAAGAGGGATACGGCAAAAACTGGATGCACTTCGTGTACAAAGCGGACAATCTCTTTCAAAGTGTCAGGATTTCATACGGAAACTCATCTGTTACAAAGGGATTTCATTTTTTAAAACTTATTTGAACTCCTGACTTTTTGTGTGTTCAAAATGCACCATTCAAAGCCACATCATCATTTTTCAATCCTTTCTGACTTCAGTTGTTATTTTTCATGCATTTACTAATTATTTTGAGCTATAAGACCATAAAATTGGAAAGCATTTCAAATGAACTCTCAAAAGGTTGACAGTTGGCATGGTATCATCATTTCATTCACATAGCATGTGCAAGAAAGTTAAGAGGGTTACGGCAAAAACTGGATGCACTTCATGTACAAAACGGACAATCTCTTTCAAAGTATCAGGATTTCATACGGAAACTCGTCTGTTACAAAGCGATTTCATTTTTTAAAACTTATTTGAACTCCTGACTTTTTGTGTGTTCAAAAGGCACCATTCAAAGCCACATCATCATTTTTCAATCCTTTCTGACTTCATTTGTTATTTTTCATGCATTTACTAATTATTTTGAGCTATAAGACCATAAAATTGAAAAGCATTTCAAATGAACTCTGAAAAGGTTGAAACTTGGCATGGTATCATCATTTCATCCACATAGCATGTCCAAGATAGTTGAGAGGGTTACGGCAAAAACTGGGTGCACTTCGTGTACTAAACGGACAATCTCTTTCAAAGTATCAGGATTTCATACGGAAACTTGTCTGTTACAAAGGGATTTCATTTTTTAAAACTTATTTGAACTCCTGACTTTTTGTGTGTTCAAAATGCAACATTCAAAGCCACATCATCATTTTTCAACCCTTTCTGACTTCATTTCTTATTTTTCATGCATTTACTAATTATTTTGAACTATAAGACCATAAAATTGAAAAGCATTTCAAACGAACTCTGAAAAGGTTGAAAGTTGGCATGGTATCATCATTTCATCCACATAGCATGTGCAAGAAAGTTAAGAGGGTTACGGCAAAAACTGGATGCACTTCGTGTACAAAGCGGACAATCTCTTTCAAAGTGTCAGGATTTCATACGGAAACTCGTCTGTTACAAAGGGATTTCATTTTTTAAAACTTATTTGAACTCCTGACTTTTTGTGTGTTCAAAATGCACCATTCAAAGCCACATCATCATTTTTCAATCCTTTCTGACTTCAGTTGTTATTTTTCATGCATTTACTAATTATTTTGAGCTATAAGACCATAAAATTGAAAAGCATTTCAAATGAACTCTGAAAAGGTTGAAAGTTGGCATGGTATCATCATTTCATCCACATAGCATGTGCAAGAAAGTTAAGAGGGTTACGGCAAAAACTGGATGCACTTCATGTACAAAACGGACAATCTCTTTCAAAGTATCAGGATTTCATACGGAAACTCGTCTGTTACAAAGGGATTTCATTTTTTAAAACTTATTTGAACTCCTGACTTTTTGTGTGTTCAAAATGCACCATTCAAAGCCACATCATCATTTTTCAATCCTTTCTGACTTCATTTGTTATTTTCATGCATTTACTAATTATTTTTAGCTATAAGACCATAAAATTGAAAAGCATTTCAAATGAACTCTGAAAAGGTTGAAACTTGGCATGGTATCATCATTTCATCCACATAGCATGTCCAAGATAGTTGAGAGGGTTTCGGCAAAAACTGGGTGCACTTCGTGTACAAAACGGACAATCTCTTTCAAAGTATCAGGATTTCATACGGAAACTCGTCTGTTACAAAGGGATTTCATTTTTTAAAACTTATTTGAACTCCTGACTTTTTGTGTGTTCAAAATGCACCATTCAAAGCCAAATCATTATTTTTCAATCCTTTCTGACTTCATTTGTTGTTTTTCATGCATTTACTAATTATTTTGAGCTATAAGACCATAAAATTGAAAAGCATTTCAAATGAACTCTCAAAAGGTTGAAAGTTGGCATGGTATAATCATTTCATCCGCATAGCACGTGCAAGAAAGTTAAGAGGGTTACGGCAAAAACTGGATGCACTTCGTGTACAAAGCGGACAATCTCTTTCAAAGTATCAGGATTTCATACGGAAACTCGTCTGTTACAAAGGGATTTCATTTTTTAAAACTTATTTGAACTCCTGACTTTTTGTGTGTTCAAAATGCACCATTCAAAGCCACATCATCATTTTTCAATCCTTTCTGACTTCATTTGTTATTTTCATGCATTTACTAATTATTTTTAGCTATAAGACCATAAAATTGAAAAGCATTTCAAATGAACTCTGAAAAGGTTGAAACTTGGCATGGTATCATCATTTCATCCACATAGCATGTCCAAGATAGTTGAGAGGGTTACGGCAAAAACTGGGTGCACTTCGTGTACAAAACGGACAATCTCTTTCAAAGTATCAGGATTTCATACGGAAACTCGTCTGTTACAAAGGGATTTCATTTTTTAAAACTTATTTGAACTCCTGACTTTTTGTGTGTTCAAAATGCACCATTCAAAGCCAAATCATTATTTTTCAATCCTTTCTGACTTCATTTGTTATTTTTCATGCATTTACTAATTATTTTGAGCTATAAGACCATAAAATTGAAAAGCATTTCAAATGAACTCTCAAAAGGTTGAAAGTTGGCATGGTATAATCATTTCATCCGCATAGCACGTGCAAGAAAGTTAAGAGGGTTACGGCAAAAACTGGATGCACTTCGTGTACAAAGCGGACAATCTCTTTCAAAGTATCAGGATTTCATACGGAAACTCGTCTGTTACAAAGAGATTTCATTTTTTAAAACTTATTTGAACTCCTGATTTTTTGTGTGTTCAAAATGCACCATTCAAAGCCACATCATCATTTTTCAATCCTTTCTGACTTCATTTGTTATTTTCATGCATTTACTAATTATTTTTAGCTATAAGACCATAAAATTGAAAAGCATTTCAAATGAACTCTGAAAAGGTTGAAAGTTGGCATGGTATCATCATTTCATCCACACAGCATGTGCAAGAAAGTTAAGAGGGTTACGGCAAAAACTGGATGCACTTCGTGTACAAAGCGGACAATCTCATTCAAAGTATCAGGATTTCATACGGAAACTCGTCTGTTACAAAGCGATTTCATTTTTTAAAACTTATTTGAACTCCTGACTTTTTGTGTGTTCAAAAGGCACCATTCAAAGCCACATCATCATTTTTCAATCCTTTCCGACTTCATTTGTTATTTATCATGCATTTACTAATTATTTTGAGCTATAAGACCACAAAATTGAAAAGCATTTCAAATGAACTCTGAAAAGGTTGAAAGTTGGCATGGTATAATCATTTCATCCACATAGCATGTGCAAGAAAGTTAAGAGGGTTACGGCAAAAACTGGACGCACTTCGTGTACAAAGCGGACAATCTCTTTCAAAGTATCAGGATTTCATACGGAAACTCGTCTGTTACAAAGCGTTTCATTTTTTAAAACTTATTTGAACTCCTGACTTTTTGTGTGTTCAAAATGCACCATTCAAAGCCACATCATCATTTTTCAATCCTTTCTGACTTCATTTGTTATTTTTCATGCATTTACTAATTATTTTGAGCTATAAGACCATAAAATTGAAAAGCATTTCAAATGAACTCTGAAAAGGTTGAAACTTGGCATGGTATCATCATTTCATCCACATAGCATGTCCAAGATAGTTGAGAGGGTTACGGCAAAAACTGGGTGCACTTCGTGTACTAAACGGACAATCTCTTTCAAAGTATCAGGATTTCATACGGAAACTCGTCTGTTACAAAGCGTTTCATTTTTTAAAACTTATTTGAACTCCTGACTTTTTGTGTGTTCAAAATGCACCATTCAAAGCCACATCATCATTTTTCAATCCTTTCTGACTTCATTTGTTATTTTTCATGCATTTACTAATTATTTTGAGCTATAAGACCATAAAATTGAAAAGCATTTCAAATGAACTCTGAAAAGGTTGAAAGTTGGCATGGTATCATCATTTCATCCACATAGCATGTCCAAGATAGTTGAGAGGGTTACGGCAAAAACTGGGTGCACTTCGTGTACTAAACGGACAATCTCTTTCAAAGTATCAGGATTTCATACGGAAACTCGTCTGTTACAAAGCGATTTCATTTTTTAAAACTTATTTGAACTCCTGACTTTTTGTGTGTTCAAAATGCACCATTCAAAGCCACATCATCATTTTTCAATCCTTTCTGACTTCATTTGTTATTTTTCATGCATTTACTAATTTTTTTTAGCTATAAGACCATAAAATTGAAAAGCATTTCAAATGAACTCTGAAAAGGTTGAAACTTGGCATGGTATCATCATTTCATCCACATAGCATGTCCAAGATAGTTGAGAGGGTTACGGCAAAAACTGGGTGCACTTCGTGTACAAAATGGACAATCTCTTTCAAAGTATCAGGATTTCATACGGAATCTCGTCTGTTAAAAAGGGATTTCATTTTTAAAACTTATTTGAACTCCTGACTTTTTGTGTGTTCAAAATGCACCATTCAAAGCCACATCATCATTTTTCAATCCTTTCTGACTTCATTTGTTATTTTTCATGCATTTACTAATTATTTTGAGCTATAAGACCATAAAATTGAAAAGCATTTCTAATGAACTCTGAAAAGGTTGAAAGTTGGCATGGTATCATCATTTCATCCACATAGCATGTGCAAGAAAGTTAAGAGGGTTACGGCAAAAACTGGATGCACTTCATGTACAAAACGGACAATCTCTTTCAAAGTATCAGGATTTCATACGGAAACTCGTCTGTTACAAAGGGATTTCATTTTTTAAAACTTATTTGAACTCCTGACTTTTTGTGTGTTCAAAATGCACCATTCAAAGCCACATAATCATTTTTCAATACTTTCTGACTTCATTTGTTATTTTTCATGCATTTACTAATTATTTTGAGCTATAAGACCATAAAATTGAAAAGCATTTCAAATGAACTCTGAAAAGGTTGAAAGTTGGCATGGTATCATCATTTCATCCACACAGCATGTGCAAGAAAGTTAAGAGGGTTACGGCAAAAACTGGATGCACTTCGTGTACAAAGCGGACAATCTCATTCAAAGTATCAGGATTTCATACGGAAACTCGTCTGTTACAAAGCGATTTCATTTTTTAAAACTTATTTGAACTCCTGACTTTTTGTGTGTTCAAAAGGCACCATTCAAAGCCACATCATCATTTTTCAATCCTTTCCGACTTCATTTGTTATTTATCATGCATTTACTAATTATTTTGAGCTATAAGACCACAAAATTGAAAAGCATTTCAAATGAACTCTGAAAAGGTTGAAAGTTGGCATGGTATAATCATTTCATCCACATAGCATGTGCAAGAAAGTTAAGAGGGTTACGGCAAAAACTGGATGCACTTCGTGTACAAAGCGGACAATCTCTTTCAAAGTATCAGGATTTCATAAGGAAACTCGTCTGTTACAAAGCGTTTCATTTTTAAAACTTATTTGAACTCCTGACTTTTTGTGTGTTCAAAATGCACCATTCAAAGCCACATCATCATTTTTCAATCCTTTCTGACTTCATTTGTTATTTTTCATGCATTTACTAATTATTTTGAGCTATAAGACCATAAAATTGAAAAGCATTTCAAATGAACTCTGAAAAGGTTGAAACTTGGCATGGTATCATCATTTCATCCACATAGCATGTCCAAGATAGTTGAGAGGGTTACGGCAAAAACTGGGTGCACTTCGTGTACTAAACGGACAATCTCTTTCAAAGTATCAGGATTTCATACGGAAACTCGTCTGTTACAAAGCGTTTCATTTTTTAAAACTTATTTGAACTCCTGACTTTTTGTGTGTTCAAAATGCACCATTCAAAGCCACATCATCATTTTTCAATCCTTTCTGACTTCATTTGTTATTTTTCATGCATTTACTAATTATTTTGAGCTATAAGACCATAAAATTGAAATGCATTTCAAATGAACTCTGAAAAGGTTGAAACTTGGCATGGTATCATCATTTCATCCACATAGCATGTCCAAGATAGTTGAGAGGGTTACGGCAAACACTGGGTGCACTTCGTGTACTAAACGGACAATCTCTTTCAAAGTATCAGGATTTCATACGGAAACTCGTCTGTTACAAAGGGATTTCATTTTTTAAAACTTATTTGAACTCCTGACTTTTTGTGTGTTCAAAATGCACCATTCAAAGCCACATCATAATTTTTCAATCCTTTCTGACTTCATTTGTTATTTTTCATGCATTTACTAATTATTTTGAGCTATAAGACCATAAAATTGAAAAGCATTTCAAATGAACTCTGAAAAGGTTGAAAGTTGGCGTGGTATCATCATTTCATCCACATAGCATGTGCAAGAAAGTTAAGAGGGTTACGGCAAAAACTGGATGCACTTCGTGTACAAAGCGGACAATCTCTTTCAAAGTATCAGGATTTCATACGGAAACTCGTCTGTTACAAAGCGTTTCATTTTTTAAAACTTATTTGAACTCCTGACTTTTTGTGTGTTCAAAATGCACCATTCAAAGCCACATCATCATTTTTCAATCCTTTCTGACTTCATTTGTTATTTTTCATGAATTTACTAATTATTTTGAGCTATAAGACCATAAAATTGAAAAGCATTTCAAATGAACTCTGAAAAGGTTGAAACTTGGCATGGTATCATCATTTCATCCACATAGCATGTCCAAGATAGTTGAGAGGGTTACGGCAAAAACTGGGTGCACTTCGTGTACTAAACGGACAATCTCTTTCAAAGTATCAGGATTTCATACGGAAACTCGTCTGTTACAAAGCGTTTCATTTTTTAAAACTTATTTGAACTCCTGACTTTTTGTGTGTTCAAAATGCACCATTCAAAGCCACATCATCATTTTTCAATCCTTTCTGACTTCATTTGTTATTTTTCATGCATTTACTAATTATTTTGAGCTATAAGACCATAAAATTGAAAAGCATTTCAAATGAACTCTGAAAAGGTTGAAACTTGGCATGGTATCATCATTTCATCCACATAGCATGTCCAAGATAGTTGAGAGGGTTACGGCAAAAACTGGGTGCACTTCGTGTACTAAACGGACAATCTCTTTCAAAGTATCAAGATTTCATATGGAAACTCGTCTGTTACAAAGGGATTTCATTTTTTAAAACTTATTTGAACTCCTGACTTTTTGTGTGTTCAAAATGCAACATTCAAAGCCACATCATCATTTTTCAACCCTTTCTGACTTCATTTGTTATTTTTCATGCATTTACTAATTATTTTGAACTATAAGACCATAAAATTGAAAAGCATTTCAAACGAACTCTGAAAAGGTTGAAAGTTGGCATGGTATCATCATTTCATCCACATAGCATGTGCAAGAAAGTTAAGAGGGATACGGCAAAAACTGGATGCACTTCGTGTACAAAGCGGACAATCTCTTTCAAAGTGTCAAGATTTCATACGGAAACTCGTCTGTTACAAAGGGATTTCATTTTTTAAAACTTATTTGAACTCCTGACTTTTTGTGTGTTCAAAATGCACCATTCAAAGCCACATCATCATTTTTCAATCCTTTCTGACTTCATTTGTTATTTTTCATGCATTTAGTAATTATTTTGAGCTATAAGACCATAAAATTATAAAGCATTTCAAATGAACTCTGAAAAGGTTGACAGTTGGCATGGTATCATCATTTCATCCACATAGCATGTGCAAGAAAGTTAAGAGGGTTACGGCAAAAACTGGATGCACTTCATGTACAAAACGGACAATCTCTTTCAAAGTATCAGGATTTCATACGGAAACTCGTCTGTTACAAAGGGATTTCATTTTTTTAAACTTATTTGAACTCCTGACTTTTTGTGTGTTCAAAATGCACCATTCAAAGCCACATAATCATTTTTCAATACGTTCTGACTTCATTTGTTATTTTTCATGCATTTACTAATTATTTTGAGCTATAAGACCATAAAATTGAAAAGAATTTCAAATGAACTCTGAAAAGGTTGAAAGTTGGCATGGTATCATCATTTCATCCACACAGGATGTGCAAGAAAGTTAAGAGGGTTACGGCAAAAACTGGATGCACTTCGTGTACAAAGCGGACAATCTCATTCAAAGTATCAGGATTTCATACGGAAACTCGTCTGTTACAAAGCGATTTAATTTTTTAAAACTTATTTGAACTCCTGACTTTTTGTGTGTTCAAAAGGCACCATTCAAAGCCACATCATCATTTTTCAATCCTTTCTGATTTCATTTGTTATTTTTCATGCATTTACTAATTATTTTGAGCTATAAGACCATAAAATTGAAAAGCATTTCAAATGAACTCTGAAAAGGTTGAAACTTGGCATGGTATCATCATTTCATCCACATAGCATGTCCAAGATAGTTGAGAGGGTTACGGCAAAAACTGGGTGCACTTCGTGTACTAAACGGACAATCTCTTTCAAAGTATCAGGATTTCATACGGAAACTCGTCTGTTACAAAGGGATTTCATTTTTTAAAACTTATTTGAACTCCAGACTTTTTGTGTGTTCAAAATGCACCATTCAAAGCCACATCATCATTTTTCAGACGTTTCTGACTTCATTTGTTATTTTTCATGCATTTACTAATTATTTTGAGCTATAAGACCATAAAATTGAAAAGCATTTCAAATGAACTCTGAAAAGGTTGAAAGTTGGCGTGGTATCATCATTTCATCCACATAGCATGTGCAAGAAAGTTAAGAGGGTTACGGCAAGAACTGGATGCACTTCGTGTACAAAATGGACAATCTCTTTCAAAGTATCAGGATTTCATACGGAAACTCGTCTGTTACAAAGGGATTTCATTTTTTAAAACTTATTTGAACTGCTGACTTTTTGTGTGTTCAAAATGCACCATTCAAAGCCACATCGTCATTTTTCAATCCTTTCTGACTTCATTTGTTATTTTTCATGCATTTACTAATTATTTTGAGCTATAAGACCATAAAATTGAAAAGCATTTCAAATGAACTCTGAAAAGGATGAAACTTGGCATGGTATCATCATTTCATCCACATAGCATGTCCAAGATAGTTGAGAGGGTTACGGCAAAAACTGGGTGCACTTCGTGTACTAAACGGACAATCTCTTTCAAAGTATCAGGATTTCATACGGAAACTCGTCTGTTACAAAGGGATTTCAGTTTTTAAAACTTATTTGAACTCCAGACTTTTTGTGTGTTCAAAATGCACCATTCAAAGCCACATCATCATTTTTCAATCCTTTCTGACTTCATTTGTTATTTTTCATGCATTTACTAATTATTTTGAGCTATAAGACCATAAAATTGAAAAGCATTTCAAATGAACTCTGAAAAGGTTGAAAGTTGGCGTGGTATCATCATTTCATCCACACAGCATGTGCAAGAAAGTTAAGAGGGTTACGGCAAAAACTGGATGCACTTCGTGTACAAAGCGGACAATCTCATTCAAAGTATCAGGATTTCATACGGAAACTCGTCTGTTACAAAGCGATTTCATTTTTTAAAACTTATTTGAACTCCTGACTTTTTGTGTGTTCAAAAGGCACCATTCAAAGCCACATCATCATTTTTCAATCCTTTCCGACTTCATTTGTTATTTTTCATGCATTTACTAATTATTTTGAGCTATAAGACCACAAAATTGAAAAGCATTTTCAAATGAACTCTGAAAAGGTTGAAAGTTGGCATGGTATAATCATTTCATCCACATAGCATGTGCAAGAAAGTTAAGAGGGTTACGGCAAAAACTGGATGCACTTCGTGTACAAAGCGGACAATCTCTTTCAAAGTATCAGGATTTCATACGGAAACTCGTCTGTTACAAAGCGTCTCATTTTTTAAAACTTATTTGAACTCCTGACTTTTTGTGTGTTCAAAATGCACCATTCAAAGCCACATCGTCATTTTTCAATCCTTTCTGACTTCATTTGTTATTTTTCATGCATTTACTAATTATTTTGAGCTATAAGACCAGAAAATTGAAAAGCATTTCAAATGAACTCTGAAAAGGTTGAAACTTGGCATGGTATCATCATTTCATCCACATAGCATGTCCAAGATAGTTGA